>NC_056733.1:1549935547-1550053047 GCF_019279795.1 Protopterus annectens
TTGGACATGCTACATGTAAAGAAATCCCAGTCCCTCAAAAACACATGCTCCAGTGAGCTAAACCTTGTCACCACAATAGACAGAACATGCTGGAGGGACAGATTACTGTCCATAACATGTCCCAGACTCTGGAACAAACTATCCATGTATGTGGCACAGATCTCCTCATTAGCCTTCTATAAGATAAATAATGACATTCGGATGGTAAATAGGACACCTACCCTGTGATTCACCTCTCTGTGTTTGCTTGAGAGGAGCACCAGACATTATTTATCTAGTGGGGCGAAAACCAGGGAATCCTGTTGGCTAGGCTTATATAGGCCCTAGGGCCAATAGCCTAGTGTCTATCTGTGAAACTATGCATATATAAATATATATATATATATATATATATATATATATATATATATATATGTATGTAGTCATATAACATGCAGTGCATACATATCAACCTCTTAGTGGAAGACTAATGAACAAAGGCTGTATAAAGGGTGTGTAATGGGCCACATATATGGACAGAATCAGAATATTGCTCTCATAACTGAATAGTTGTACAGCAACAGGGACTGTATCAGCAGAACTGTTGGAATGATATGGGGAATGGAAATGGCATGCATGCCAGTCGTGACTGACATAAATCCTTGCATCATAACAGTGTTACCCAGAGAAATGCAAAGAAACTGTGGAAGAGTAACAAAGTAAGGGCCTAACACCTGGACAGTCTTCAAACAGCCTGGCAGTGCAGAGGTATGCTCACAACCCTGTAGGGCAATTAATCTAGAATAAGCCAGACAAGGTGGGGGAACAAAGGCATGACAATAGAGACATATCAAAATGATGTGAGTAGATAAGCTGAGAAGGTTGTTGTAGTAACACTGTTCCTGCTAACATATGTTGGGAGAAATATGACCATAGTGCATTTTAGAGTTAATGTCCGGAAGCCAAATGAAAGCACCACACAAGCATACATAATCTGAGGGTTATACTACTGTGCTGTGGAAATTCTATACATTACTACTGTAGGCCCTGTGGTTGTCTCCACTATCTGCTGCAATCATGTTGTCATAGGTACCTTTGCAAGTGTTGAGGAGAGATCACAACCTTTGGTTGAGGCTGATAAGGGAGTATTCCCAGACTTGGGACGTCACCTTATTCCACATGAAGTTCCTCCTTCTGTTGTAGGGTTTCTTTATGGCAGGGGACCACCAGATTGGCTTCCTTATTTCTGAGGAGAGCATCTTGGTTGCATTGCGTATGGCGAGATCAATGCATTTGTGTGTGTGTTCTTACAGTGCATTGGTGTAAGATTCTGTGATCATTCAGCTAGTCTCCATCTGCATGGGTGCCATGCAGCTAGCCATCTCTGTTTGTATGTGCCCAAAGTTAGCTTTGGAAAAGTTTTCATGGTGGTTACCTTTGTGCGGGGTTGGAGGGATGTGGAATTCCAATGTGATTAGTTTGTGTTAGTAACTAACCAGGGAGGAGTTGACTATTGGTGTAGAGCAACATTTGCCCATGTTCGTAATGACCAGGTCAAGGATGTGGATACCTCTAGTGGTAGTAAGAATGGGGATGCCCAGGGAATTGGAATCAAAGAATCCCAGAAAGCATTGGCCAAGTGTATTGGTACATGAGTAGTTTTTCCAGTTAATAGTGGGGTAGTTGATGTTGGCCATTATGAGAGTGTTAGGTTGGACCCTAATATTCCCCAGGGTTCTTAGGAATTGGGAGTGTGAGTCTTGGGCCATGTTCGTGGACCTACAGCAGGCTATGACCTGTATTGTTGTCTTAGCCAGTGTTAGCTGCACCTGAAGTATCTCAGATGCATTATGTTGTGCTAACAGTCTGGAGGTGTGCACATCTGTTATGAATACTGAAACACAACCACCCTTGCAGCTGCAGTTCAACTTTGGGGCCACACAGGTGTGGAATGTGTGATAGCCTGGTAGTGCAGGTGTGGTTCCTGCTGCCTTGAACCATTTCCATGTTACACCACAAATGTTGATGTTCTCCAGTTTAAGGATTGCTTGGAGTGAGTGCATTTTGAAATGTAGACCTCTAGTGTTGAGCAGTATGATCCTCAGATTGCATTTGTTTGTAGCTGTTACAGTGGTAATGTGGTCTGTGGAACACTGCCTAAAAAAGCCACTATAGGGGTAGAAAGAGCCTTGCCAGTATCTGGAAGCCCATGGGTGACAGATGCAGGGCATCTGTGGCAAAGGATCACGGTCTGTCAAACATGTCATCCCAAGCATACAGGTAGTGGAACCCATTAATATGATACCAGAGATGTAAGCAAGTGTTGAGAACAATCATTTTGCTCATACTGTGGTATCAGTCTGGGTGATGATAGGATGCTGCTCAGGGCTAGGGTCTTACCCATCTGGGCTACATTGTCAGCGGGCTCCTCCATGTCTGTTTCCATATAGTCCAGGGAGGTACGTCTCAGGGCATTCACACCCACGTGTACAATGACAGAGTCATATGTGCACCTGTTGTTGGGGGAGCTCAGTGTGTGTATTATGTGGGGAATCCTGGTGCCAAGAGCCAGCTGACTGTCACTTTCTCCTTTTTTGGCCTAATGAGTGGGACATCACTGTTCCTCACTATCAAGTCAACTCTGCCTATTGTTTTGACTCCAGACCTCATCACAAAAGGTTTTTCATCCAGGAAAATAGAGGTCATTGTTCCCCTCTACTTGTCACTGATTAGACCTATTATAGAGTACAACACCCCTTTTGGTATGTACCTCACAAGACATCTACAACAACTGGAAAGGTTGCAGAAATACCTCACAAAGAGGAATACCATCCTCAAACAGATGCCCTACACAGACCGTCTCAAAAAACTCCAGCGTTATTCTGTCACATATTGCCTGCTCAGAGATGATCTCTGCCTAGCATACAAAGCTATGTCAAACCCAGAGCTGTTGGACATGCTCCATTTAAAGGAATCCCAATCCCTCTGAGCTACAGGAACCTAGGGACCTAAACCTTGTCACCACAATAAACAGAACATGCTGGAGGGATAGATTCCTGTCCCAGAGACGTTCTGTACTCTGGAACAAACTACCTATCTATATCAAACAAAGCTCCTCATTAGCACTCTTCAAGAAAAATCTTGATGATTGGATTGGAAATAGGAAATTCACCCCAGGGATCACCTCTGTGTCTCTGCTCAACAGGGGCACAGGAGAATATTTTTTTTGGGTGGCGAAAGCCAGGGTACCTTTTTGGCTAGGCTTGTATGGGCCCTAGGGTCGATAGCCTAATACCTACCTATGAACCTATGAACCTATGAACCATGTTGTTTTGCCTTAGGTGCTTTGGTTGAGAGGCACACTGTTTAGGAGACATATGTGTCTTGTGATTAGTGTTGTGTGGTGGTGGTGGAGTGCATGTCCGCCTTGGAGGTCCCTGCTATTTGTACAGCTTTTCACTGAGACCCTCGGTAAAGTGGGTGTGTGGTTTGTGTTTTTATATGAAGGCAATGCTGGTGTGTGTTCTGCAGGGCTATATGTTCCATGTAGTGTGGTGCAAGTATTGACCACCTCCCCTTGACCAAATATTCTAGTCTTGGATGGGGAGTGTGTGGCTTCCAAATTGGATGTATAGATGCATCTCTTGCAAGTCTGAGTGTAGAGAAGTAAGAGGTGAGGGTTGTCAATGTACATGAGGCAGTTGTGACATTGCCTCAGGATGGCCTAGTTCAGCAGGTTAATAGGTAAAAGCAAAGGAAACTGACCTGTAGACATGCCTGGAAGGGTGGCCATTAATAATAATTACTGGAGCTGTTTCCTCATAAAATGCTTAGTGCTGTTATCACGTTTGTGTGGTAAAATACTTGCTACAAGATGTCTGGTAAAGTGCTAAAGTAAGACACTACTGAAAGTGCAGGAGAGGAGAGAACTAGCATATCTAAGTGACTCATTGAAGAGCAGACTTGGGCAACACTCAAAAGCAAACATACAGTCCTGGATACAGCAATTCTGTATCTGGACTAGACTAGTTACAGGAAAGGTAACTAATTAGCATTATTTTAATAGCCAAATGTCTGGTATATTATATGTGTCTCCATGTAGTGTAGCTGGTGTACAATGGATGTGTGAGTGAATATCACATGTCCAACCACCCTTATATATACCTGGCCTGCAAGAAAATATACAGCCCTTGAATCTGTACACAATAGTCAAAGCATATAACCACTAAGCCATCTGAGTTGTACTATTTTATGATGTTCTCAACCTTAGCATGCAGTGCAGTTGGCTTATCATAGAAAGAGTGTGGAATTAATACTGATGTAGTTGTCAAGAACATGCAGCACTGTCAGAGCCAAGAGCACCTTAGTACAATTTTGGACCATGCCAGATGAAGTGGGTGGCCAGTCTATGGACATACAAACACATTGGTAATGATACAAAGGAATTCATGCTACTGACATCTGTTGCCCCCCTGCACAGTACAACTAATACGGACACAGTACACTGCTACAAAATCAGGATATGCCATACACAATGTCCAGACATACACTGACCTCTTAGCACTATAACTGAAATGACTGCGGATAGTAGAGCAACAGACAACCAGCCATCAATACACACAAATGTTTTAATGTGTTTTGCTGTCAAGTATTACAACATTGCAACACTTAATTGCCTGAAATACAGGAATCAATTGATGCTTAATTAAGTATGTTCTTAAACAGCCTCCACTTACACTCCTCAGTTAAACCTCTAGGGGATACAGTATCAAATGATCCCGTGTAAACTGAGTCTTCACATAACAATGGTTCTAAGTGTTTGATGATACCGGGAAACAGATTTTTCCCAAAAAAGTACATTGTAACCCACTACAGTCCTCATGGTGAAATGTATGACAAGTAACAGCTATAGAATGTTTGCCCATGTAATAACTAATATCTCTCACATGTTCTAACAGACTGATTCTAAGCCATGTCCTACTTTTCTGTAGACTCACCTCTTGACTGTACAGGGTTCTACATGCTGTCCAGCCTTTGCACTCATATGTATGGCCCCTACCTCCCTTAATGTGTCTTATTCCACAACATCACTGGGATAATAGCAAGAATGTCAGCACTACATACTGATAGACCATACCTATCAGCCTTCTACTGCATGACAACTGGACAAAGTGTGTCATATAAGTGGAGGTCAGAGGTCCAAATACAGGTCCATATTTGACATATTGTTGTTATATGCTGAGAAAGTTGCTGGTGTTACAGGGTTGGTTGCAACACCTCTATTCTGAGGGATATGAAGTCAGAAACACATATGGATGCTGCCATTCACAGGCAGCAATGACTGGAGTATGGCACTGATTTCCCAAGGACAACACCTGTCTGGGTAACACACAAAACATAACAGGTAAACCTCTGGCCATTATGTGGATAGGCCTACAGTTCAGAGCTATGCAGACACATAACTTTGTTAGACTGACATCCATGCAGAAGGAGCATGTACACACAAAGCCTGTAAAATTATCAGTATTCACACCATATAACAGCAATACCCACATTTGGTTCCTAAGCCTGTAACCTTCTCCACCATTTAATTGGCCTGTCTCCACAAGTCTTGTTGTAAGAGTTATTCCCACCTGCTGTGTGTAACACTCAGTAGCCATAGACCTCCAGGATGTGTTCTTCACAGCCAAGGCAAAAGGACAATGCCCACATTAAGTACTCAATATAGGAGTGTGTTGCCATGACATTGGCTATTGGAAAAACTATGCAGCTGCTCTGTATGCAATTAGCAAGTGGGGAACACCAATTGGTGAAAAGGCCATCAACTGGTCAAGAGCATTAGCTACAAAGGGCATGCAGATAACTATTCCAAACATATGTTTACCAGTACTCCACATTGGGAAACAGAAAGACATGGATCAACCTGCTGATACAACCCAGAGCAGTGTGAAATAATAAAAAGGTATGTGACACAAGACAGCATATAAGTGACTGTAGTACGTGTTTTCTAATAATGGGAAATAGGATTTTGACAGATTAATGTCTGAGCGAGACTTGCTGTAGTGATGACCTGCTAAACAGTACCTATGGCCATAACATCTGCCTCTCTCTGCTGTGACATGAAACACAGCTCAGGACCCTAACTCACTCCAAGAAAGGACAGCTCACATATGACAAACACTGGAGTGTCTGTCAAACACTACTGACTATGCCACTGCTAGGCCAGCTACAGGGATATTGTACATAGCCATATGCTACCTGTGAATATGAGTATGATACACATGATTGTCATGTAAATCTGTGAGAACTATATAGTGTGAATATACCTTCCATAGCCAGAGAACTGGCAGACTCCACACATGTGGATGGACAGAGGTGCTCATAGGTGGACTGCTGCTCATCATGGCCCTGACACAAGTGCCACAGCAGGTATCACCAGACACACGTTTTGGACTGTTATGGAGGTACAGGCACGTGTCAAATCTAAACTGAAGACCACAGATGAAGAATCCACTTAAAACACCAGTTTATTGCGCTTCTAGCGCTTCGGCAACCACCTTCAAGGAGTATAAAATATCACATAACTTACACAGTTTATATACCCTAATACATCTAACAATTAAGCAATTAGCCTAAACCAATTAATCAATAAACATTAAAAAATACTTAATACTGTTTTCTCATCAGATAAGAAGCCTCCAGTTACTATAATGACTTATCTAAAAGACTTACATCTACGCAGTTTGACAAGTTTTTAGCAGATGTAAATATTGGTTTAGATAAATATGAAAAAGAACTCATTGATCAGAAATGCACAAAACTAAAAAGAGATCTTAAAGACTATCAAAGTAATCGTGCCTTTTTATGGCAAAAACCAACACATTTTCATCGTAACAAAGGCTCTGGTCCCTTTAAGAAATCACCAGCTCCTTCTAGGAGTGTGTCTTTTGCTTCAGATGTTTCAGGCGTTTCCTCTAATGGTGGAGGTGAAGGAGAGCATTTTCCAGCGTTACCAGCAGCTCAAAATCCATCTAGATTAACCTCAGATTTTGAGAGAGGGAACCAGCAGTTTCAGGAAGAGCAGAGAGAGCAGAGTGAGTGGAAGAGAGGAAGATTTCAGTCTGGGAACTTTAACAATCAAGAAGGACACAGTTTCAATGATAACAAGAGAAGAAAATGGTATTAGTGTGAGTGTAAATAATGTTGTGGAAGATATTCTTGACAGTTGTGTCTTTTGTTTACAAAGATGTGGGTGACACAATCCATGTAATTACTGCATCTGAGTGTAAAAAAATTTCTATTGTTCATAACATTTCTGGTGTGTCAAGAAGGACACAGTTTCAATGATAACAAGAGAAGAAAATGGTATTAGTGTGAGTGTAAATAATGTTGTGGAAGATATTCTTGACAGTTGTGTCTTTTGTTTACAAAGATGTGGGTGACACAATCCATGTAATTACTGCATCTGAGTGTAAAAAAATTTCTATTGTTCATAACATTTCTGGTGTGTCTTTATCTGTAGATCAGATGAATGTTTTGAATTATGGTCTTAAATATATACCCACAGTGCTGCCTCGGTTACATGAATTAAAGTGTGATATTTTTAGACTGTGTAGGAAGATACATTTAATATATTTTTTTGCCAATAACTAGTATAAAAAAGGTGATGGTAGTTGGTTAGAATCTGATAATTTATAGAATAGTTTTTATTCTTGTGTATCTGACCCTGAGGGATGCTTTGACTATGCAAGTGACTATAATGCCTATAGTTTGTTAAAAACTGATAAAAGAATTAGCAAAAGTGATTTTATTCCTCCATACCAACATGAACATATAAAGTGTTTTTCTCAAATGTTGAATTTTGTTGTAGAAAATGCTTTTTGTGATTTTATGCAGTATAAGCATAAGTTGGTATATAACTTGAATAAAAAGGAATGGAAGGAACTACAGGCATTAGCGAATAATGAACATCTTATTATTAAACCATCTGATAAAGGTGGTAAGATAGTGGTGATGAATGATGCTCAATATTATAAAATGTGTATGACACATCTGGATGATACCAATACCTATGTTAAGAGTAATAAAAATGAATATATTAAGGCTATGAATGATTTTGACACCCTTATATCTAAGGGAGTGAGGTTAAAATATTTTTCACAAAATGACAAAGATAAAAAGTTTAATATTGATGACAGTGAGTTGGCTTTATTTTACTGTCTTCCAAAAATTCATAAAAGTGGGGTTGACCCACCTGGTAGGCCTATTGTATCTGCTCAAAAATATTTTTTATCTAATACTGGGAAAATTTTGCATGAATATTTATTCCCTTATGTAATAAAGTTACCTAGTTATATTAGGGATAGTTTTGATTTTTTGGAAAAATTATCTAAAATACAATGGTGTGCAGATATTTTTTTTATAAGTGTTGATGTTGTTAGTTTGTATACTAACATACAGTGTCAGTTTGGAGTAGAAGTAGTAAAATATTTTTTGGGTGATAGTCCAGTAACGTACTATATTATTGAAATATTGGAATTTTGATTGAATAACATTTTTTTTATGTTTAATGAACAAATATACAGGCAAATCAAGGGCACTGTCATGGGGGCATCTTTTGCCCCATGTATGCCAACCTGATGATGAGTTTGTATGAGTTAGAATAGTTATATCATATAGATTTTTTTTTAATTATGTAGTTAGTTATTTTTGTTTTATAGATGATCTTGTTTTTATTTGTAAAGGTGGGATATCTTATGTTGGTCAGTTTATAGAAGTTATGCAACATAATAGATTTTGACTTTCCTTTGATGGCATACAGGTGGGCATAAGATATAACTTTTTTAGACATACATCTGATTTTGGAGGACAGCAATACTTTACGTACGTCTGTGCATAGAAAATTTGCTGATAGTAATCAGTATTTGATGGGGACTAGCTGTCATCCAGTTCATACTTTGGTCTCCTTGCTCTATGGGGAATGTATGAGACTTAGACGGCTATGTAATACTGACACGGACTTATTTTAATAAATTAGTGTGATTAGTGAGATGTTTAGATTGAGGGGCTATAGTGAAGCTAGTATTCGAACAGCAATAGATAAGGTTATTAATGAACAACATAAAGTTGGTACTTATAAGTATGGAAGTAAGGGATATAAGTTAGATGTTAGAAATCAATAGAAAAGACCAGTTTATTTTGTCTCTACATATAGTGTTTTCAGTGATGTTTTAATAGATATTGTTAAACACTACTGGAATTTTTTGTTTAGATTAGTGGACCTAAAAAATGTATTGTCTAGGTCTTTAGGCATCTCATTTCATAGAGGTAGGAATTTAAAAGATATTTTGGTACATAATAAATTTAAATATCCCACTGAGACATTAAAATATAGGACCATGCAGAGACTAGGAACTTCACCCTGTGGTCATTGCAATGTATGTCATTATATTGTTCCAACTTTTAAGTATATAAATAGTCATGTATTTGAGGTTCAAAATATATATAGCTGTAATACTGAAGGTATTATTTATGCATTGAAATGTCCTTGTAACCTTGTATATATAGGAGAAAGTAAAAGGAAGTTTAAAACTAGACTGCAGGAGCATGTCAGGAATATTATAAATAATAAAGAAGATAGCCCTGTTGTGAAACATTTTATGCTGGCTCACAATTCTAATCCAAATGGGTTACAAGCCACTATCTTAGAACATATTATGAAGGGTGTATTTTCTGATGATTTGTATAAAAAGAAGTTGTTATATAAAGAAAGTATTTTCATTTTGAAATATGACACTTTATTTCCTCAGGGTCTGAATGTGGAATGCAACTGGAGGCTTCTTATCTGATGAGAAAGCAGTATTAAGTATTTTTTAATGTTTATTGGTTAATTGGTTTAGGCTAATTGCTTAATTGTTAGATGTATTAGGGTACATCAACTGTGTAAGTTATGTGATGTTTTATACTCCTGGAAGGCAGTTGCCGAAGCACTAGGGGTGCAATAAACTGGTGTTTTAAGTGGATTCTTCGTCTGTGGTCTTCAGTTTTATCTTTTCTTTTTGGTTCGTATGTGTCAAATCTAACACTGGACATATTCTCAGAGTCACAAATTTAACTCTTCATGCTATGTGTGGCAGCATCCTTGATCTTGGAGATGCCCACCATTATTATGCTGAGGTCAGAGATAGATGGTTGGGTGAGTTGGTGGCAATCATCAACTGTGGGATGTCTGTGCCACAGCATGTGGTGGGAGTTAGGCATCAACCACGTGGATGTAGGGCAGCTCATGTGCTGGGAGTACAATGGTGTAAAACTGTAAACCATGGTCAGATTTATCACTCAAACACACAGTCAGAATACTGATCTCACACATAGAAACATACACACTTGGCACAACTGAGATTAGAAACACTACCTACCTAACTCTTGCTATTCAAGTGCTCTGCATTTATTGCACATGCCACGGAAAAAGTAGGGTTAAGTGTGCTCCACAGTCCCTCTAAGGTGAACGACATCCACTGGCCTTGCACAGTATAGTAATGGGAGATGTCCTAGGTGAGAATGGCCAGGAAATACTATCAGCTACAGAAATGTGCACAATGACCAACACAGACATTGCCATACACACATTTGCCACACCTGCAGTTCAGCCCTCCCTATCTTGTCATTCAGTCCATACTGTTACAGAGTTTTGGCACACAGCACATGCCTTATTGAGCTGATGAGTGTCATCAGTTACCTGTATGGTCGATGGTGACAGTGGTCTTCATGCAGTAGATTTTGGGACATGTACTGGGGGTACCATGTTGTAAACATATTACACCCAGCACCCCACCCACATTGCATATAGTACCATGATACCCATGATAATGCTATGACAAACACACAATCACACATTTACCAGAAATGAAATGCAAACCTTGCCTTCCTATGTAATTATTGCTATTACACTGATAAGCATTTATCGCACATGTCACAGAGCTAGTAGGGTGAAGATTGTTCCATGGCTCTCCTAAGGTGAGCAACATTACCATCCCTTGTAAAGTTTGGCACTGTGCAGTGTGTTTGGAGAATGGGGCCTCAGAATGCTGTCTCCTAAAAATATGCACACTCACAAACACTTACAAACACACACACACACACACACACACACACACACACACACACACACACACACACACACACACACACACACACACACACACACACACACACACACACACACACTCTCATATGCCAGGACTCAGAGGGTTAACCACACCTGTCTACTCATTGGTAGAACAGTGTCATGCTGGTACTGCAAGCTCAAGGTAGACCATAGGGTGAAGGGTGTCACAAAGTACCTTTACTGTGCAGTACAGCAGCAGCCCTTTCTAAGTATAGCACTGGGGGTGTAGTGAATGAGAAGGTCCTCAAAGTAGTTTCAACTACAAGTTTACAAACTCACTAACACTGCTATGCTTAGTAATGCGCACAGATACATTTGTCAGTACTGAGGTCCATTGGTGCAGGTGTCCCTGGGTGTGTACCAGGCTAATGTCCATGGAGATATGAGAAGAGTAGGGCATGTGAGTACACTGGTATCATGGCACCTGACATTTGTCAGCATGCCATCTATCGACTACTGCAACTTGAGTGATTCCCAGGGAGACAGTTTTATTCACCATCCACTCATCTGGATTTCTCTTGAAGACGGCCAGTAAGGTGCTTTGATTGATACGTGTGCAGCATAGAATTGCATAACGTGGTCATTGTCTGGGTTATGGACCTGTCCCCAAGCATGTTTTGTTGAATGTGGCAATGCAGTTGTAGTATCTATGGCATATGGTGCATACAGATTGTACTTTCCTATCTGTGGCATTTGTAACACAGCTGGGAAGACATGGCCTTGTCAGTCAAGCAGAGCTTGCCTGTAAGTAGCCAATATGTGACTGGGAAACCTGGAAGTTTTGGGCTCTTTCCATATCAGACAGTTGTTTCATGCCTAGGTTCATACATGTCAGGTACACTTGTAGCCTACCCAGTTGCTGAACGTGTCTAATGAGTTACATGGCAAATGGGCTACTGGACCTGCTGATTGGCCTAATGAGCAGGGAGTAGAGGGAGACATTGACCTCTTCATTCCTGGATGACACACCCTTAGTTATGCAATGTGCCACATGGAAGGACTTTCTGTCCACAGTGGCAGTGTGGTGGTCCAAAGAGAGGTTGCTGTCAAGCTGTGTTCACAGATCTCCTATAAGGACATCTGTTTCCACTGGACTACCATCAATGTGGTCATTTGTGGACAACACATTGATTCAACAGGGGATTGGGACACATTTCTTGACACTGAGACTAAGGCCAGTGTTCTGACAACAGGTGGAGCTGTCAGTGGCAACTTTATGCAGAATGTTAACATCATGTAGGGATGTAAACAGAGACCCCAATTAGCAATGTCTGCAAACTTTGTTAACCACAGTTCATTCCTGTTGGGCTGGATATCAGAGCCACACACAATACACAAGACTGTCAACAGGACAAGAACCTGTAGTACTCAACACATGACTGTTTGGCAGTCTGACACCACTCATGACTGTTTTGCAGTCTTACATGTAATCCACTGCTTTCACACTGTGAGATCCATCTGTGAGCCTGTTTGCAGACCACTTAGTGACAAAGGTATTAATGGATAGATGAGTGTGTTTGCCTATGATTCCTGTGTGTGGAATTGTATCACAGGACTACAAGGGACACATATCCTGTTTTTAACTCCATATTGTTCTAATATCACATGACAAACAGATTATAGGACTGAAGAGTGTCCACAAAAGCTACCACAAAAGTGGGCCCTGTACATTGGACATTTGGTAGTTTGCTGGGTGGACCACACAAAAGTCTAGCTAAACCCACCCCCCAATGGATATGGATCACACTGTTAATAACACAACCACAGGCAGACACACCCACCCATTCACACAATTGCCAGGACTGAGATTCAAACCCCTACTTAACTAGTGTACTGCACTATAGTATTATGCATTTAACAGACATGCTATGATGCTTATATATTTGAGAGCTGTCCAAAGGTATTTTTAATAGTGAGTGATATCAGCAGCAATGATAAAGGAGGAGAAAGCAAAGTGTAATAAGTACCAATGGGCTCAAAATCATATCTCTATAACTACAGACACTCTCACACAAACACACACCCTATTACATTTTCCAGGACTGAGATTAGAACTCCTACCTAACTAGTTTACTGTACTATAGCATTATGCATTTATCAGAGGTGCCATGAAGCTTACATATTTGAGAGCTGTCCAAAAGTATCTTTAACAGTGAATGACATCAGCAGCAGTGATAAAGGAGGGGAAAAGGAAGTGCAGTATGTGCCAATGGACTCAAAATAATGTCTCTAAAACTACAGACACTCTTGCACAAACACACACTTTGACATTTGTCATGACTGAGATTAGAACTCCTACCTTACTAGTTTATTGCACTACAGTATTACACATTTATCAGAGGCACCAGAAAGTTTACATATTTGAAAGCTGTCCAAAGGTATCTTTAACAGTGACTGACATCAGCAGCAGTGATAAAGAAGAAGAAAGGGAAGTGTAGTAAGTGCCAAGGGGCTCAAAATCATGTATTTATAACTGCAGACACTCTCATACAAACACACACACTTTGACATTTGCCAGGACTGAGATTAGAACTTCTATCTGACTAGTTTACTGTATTATAGTATTACACATTTATCAGAAGTACCACAAAGCTTACATTATTAAAAACTGTACAAATGTATCTTTAACAGTGATTGACATCAGCAGCAGTGATTAAGGAGGGGAAAGGGATGTGTAGTATGTGCCAATGGGCTCAAAATCATGTTGTTTAACTGCAGACACTGTCACACAAACACACACACTTTTATATATGCCAGGACTGAGATTAGAACTCCTATCCAACTAGTTTACTGTACTTTATCATTATGCATTTTCCAGAGGTGCCATGAAGCTTACATATTTGAGAGCTGTCCAAAGGTATCCTTAACAGTGAGTGACATCAGCAGCAATGATAAAGGATGGGAAAGGGAAGTGTAGTAAGTGCCAATAGGCTCAAAATAATGTCTCTATAACTATGTAGGATGCATGCAGTACAGTCCCTATACATGGTAAAGTACAGGTAGTGTCATGTTTGGCATCCCTGCTACTGTATGTGTGAGTCAGAGAGTGGTATCAGTCCCTGGGTCTCTACAGTGTCAGTGTATGTGCTATGTGTTGCCTCTTTGCCAAGGTATAGGCATACTTGGCATGCCTCTGTCTGCCTCTAGGTCCTCCAAGTCCTTCTGTGCCAGTGGTGACCTTGGCAGTGGTGATAGGCTGTGTGTCCCCTCCCCGTGTTGTTTCTGCTGTGGCTGTTTCCGCAGGATCATACTGTGCAGCATGGCACATACTATGAACATTTGTCCACATGTAGTTGGAAAATACTGCAAGGCTCCACTGGATATGTCAAGGCAGTGGAATTGTGACTTGTGCATCACAAATACACAATCTATAATGATCCTGGTTTGTGCATGTGTCTCATTATGGCATTCTTGTTTGGGGGTGTGTGCATTTCTGATGGGTGCCATCAGCCATAGCTCCAGTGTGTAGCCAGCAACTCCCACTAAATGGCCAAGTGGGATGTCCCCCCTGGTAAAACTCTGATACAGCTGTGAGGAATTCCACATTTGGGAGTCATGATAGCTTCCAGGGCTGCCAGCACACACTTGCATGATAATGTTCTGGGCATCCCACAAAACCTGGAAGTTGATGGAAGGTAAGCACTTGCGGTTGATGTAGACCCTACCCCACTCACCAGGTGGTGATTTGATGTGGATGTGCGTGTGGTCTATGACACCTAGTACCTGCAGGTATTCAGCTACATGGTGGAGAAGACACATATTGCTGGTGAATTCCTCACAGGTGTTAGGGAAATGGATGTGTTCACAAACATGTGGTAGCATACCATCCAGGAACTGATGGAGTACTCTGGATGCAGATGCCTGTGACAACCCCATGATATCCCCAATAGGTGTTTGGACAGTACCTGTACCTAGTATACTTATGGCTCCACATACCTTAGTATCCAATGGGATGGGTTCCACTCTGTTTGTTTTGGATGTGAGGCGATGCCGGCACAGTTCCACACTTTGCTGAAATATGTCCTTGTCCACCCTGTAATGCTCTACATTCTCTAGGTCATGTAGACCCTGATAGGTCACCCTGGGTCTGAACACTCTCCTTCTCCTCCTGGGTCTGCAGTAGTTGGCAGCATTATCCTCCTCACCACCATCAGCCTCCAGCACATGGTGATGTATTCAAACAATGGCAGCCCCTAGCATTTTGTCAGTTTAAATTCCCAGGTTTACTCTGAAGGTGCAGATTTTGTGGGGAAACGCAGACTCAGGGGTGTTTCCATACTTTCTAGTGGTGTGATGCTACTGCTGTCTATCAGATTCACTTCCCTTGATTCTTCATGCCTTGCACGGTGTGCATGATTAGTGCAGGAGCTCTAGAAGGCAATATGTCTCCTGTGTGATCCAAGAACAGCCTGCAGGGACATGCATGAGTGCTCCTGCACTAGTCCTGCATGGACTAAGTCCATGTATGAAAATCATCCCATTTACTGGAGAAATCCATGCAAATGAGGTGAATGTGTGATCCAGGAAGCTTGAAACTGGCCGTGCAGGACTAGTGCAATCTGCAGAAATGTATTTGGTTAGTAACCGAGTACATTTCTGCAAAATCCAAAATGGAGCTGTGCAGCTCCAAATAAAGGCTGCATATCAGTCAGGAAGCATGCCAATGGCCAAGTATAAGGCCATCGGCATTGCAAACAGCATACAAAATTAAAAAATCAACTTTTAGCAAATGGGATCGGAGGGAAAATAATAAAATAAACCTAAAATAAGCATTCTAACTACAATCACTATTCTGCCATGAAAGTCAATGGCATACAGAAGACATCATGGCCAGTGAGAAGTGGTTGCTAAGGGGGAAGGCTCAGTGTGAAACATGTAACTATGCATTAGCAAGCAATCCTATGCAAATGAGGGGAATGATAGTGAATCACAGTTTTCCCCAGCATGCTAGTCAGGTCCCAACAGTGTAAGAGTAGGAATACCTTAGTGCAAGCCTAGGAGTTAGCTGACATCATGGGGGGGTGTCAGGCATAGTGTAAGTGGATTGGAGCCCTGTGGCTTATGTTTGCTCCTAGCTAAGCACAGCTAAGCAAGGGGGTGTGGCTGAGTCTGCCTAGCACTCTTTACATTGCTTAAGTGGGTGTGCACGCAGTGCACTGGGTTTTAAAAGTTTAAAAAAAGTTAAACCAGGAAATAGCAGCTCTGTGCAAATTTGAGCACTGTGTTTGCGCGTCACACCCCTGGGCTTAAACAGGAAGGCAAAGGGAAGGGAAAACAGCAGTAGGAAGGTAATCTAGGAGAACTAGCATAGCTGGCAGGTATAATGTATCAGAATCAGCCAATTACACAGACAGCAGGCCAGCCCAGCCCAGCCCAGAACACTACTATAAACTATGCAAGCACCTTACCTTCTGTTTTTTCCCACACTGTACACAACCAGTGTAAACAAACGGGCAACTTTTAACAATCCAAACAACAAAATGATAGGGGCTGCAATCGCTATCATAAAACAACTTGTGGAAGAGGCTGAGGGTGGTGAGGATGTGAATGCTGTCGACCAACCTACAGAGAGGAGACGGAGAAGAGTGTAGAAACCCAGGGTAACCTACCAGGGGATACATGAGCTGGAAATAGTGGAGCACTATAGGGTGAACAGGGACCTTCTACAACAAATTGTTGTGCTGTGGCGGCCGCGCCTGACACACAGAACTAACAGAAGGGAACCTGTCCCAGTGGATACCAATGTATGTGTAGGCCTAGGAATACTAGCTACAGGTACCTTCCAAAGGCCAACTGGGGATATGATGGGGATCTCACAGGCATCAGCATCCAGGGTACTCCACCAGTTCCTGAATGCCATGTCAGCACATGTCGGTGAGCAATTATATTTCCTCAACACCCTTGAGGTGTTGGCCAGCAATATGCAACTGTTCTACCAAATATGGGTGCTATAGACTGCACACACATATGCATAAAAATCACTACCCGGTGAACAGGGTAAGGTCTACTTCAACTGCAAAAACTTCCCCTCCATCAACTGCCAGGTCATGTGCGATGCCCAGGGCATTGTAATGAAAGTGTGTGCTGGCTGCCCTGGAAGCTATCACGATTCCGACATCTGGCAACTGACACAGCTGTACCAGAGATTTGCCAAAGGGGACATCCCTCACAGTCACCTTGTGGGGAATGCTGGATACGCACTGGAGCCATGGCTGATGACACCCATCAGAAATGCACACACACACCCGAACAAGAACTCCATAATGAGGCACATGCACAGACCAAAATTATAGTAGAGCGTGTGTTTGGGATGCTCAAGTCATGGTTCCGGTGCCTGGACACATCTGGTGGAGCCTTGCAGTACTCACCAGCTACATGTACCCAAATTGTCATCATATGTACCATGATACACAATATGATCCTGCGGAAACATCTGCAGCAGGAACAGCACGGGGCAGGGCCAAACAACCTCCCACCATTGCCAAGACCTGCACAGGTGCAGAGTGACTTGGAGGAGGAACAATCTGAGCCTGCCCTAGTAGGCAGAATGAGGCATGCCCAGTATGCCCTGGTTTTGGCAAAGAGGCAATACATAGCACATACACTGACACAGGAGGGACCCAGGGAATAATACCCCTCTCTGACTCTCACATACAGTAAAAGGAATGCCATAGGCAGCCCTGCAGCACCACCCTCAATACTGGGACACTCACAAGGTAAGTGACTCACACATGCCAGTCATGGGGGTTCAAATACCCAACAACACTCACAGCCAGCAGGACAGGTGTAGACAAACACAAACAAAGGCTGTACTATGGGCTCTGAATGATGCCTATGGGTAACCTACCCCCCAGGCCTACACAGACAGACCACATCAGTTCAGGCAGTGGGATGTTAGTTCTGAAGGGTAGGAAGTCAGAAACTAATATGTAGGTAAGTCAAAGCTAAGATCTGTAGTACACTGGTATCTCTCGAGTCAGCATGATAGCTTAGAATACAGAATGAAATGGAGTACCTGACATACCAGTACAGTCATAGCAAATGTGTACAAGTGACAGGTGTGCCCACCACCCTATGTAGTAATGTAATAACAGTCAGGTGTGCCCCCCCAATCCTAGAAATAGTCAAGTGTGCCCCCATCCTATGTAGAAAGTAGTAACAGTCATGTGTGCCTCCCCCCAATCCTGTGTAGAAATGTAGAAATAGTCAGGTTTGCCCCCCCATCCTACGTAGAAATGTAGTAACAGTCAGGTGTGCTCCCCCAATCCTGTGTAGAAATGTAGAAATAGTCAGGTGTGCCCCCCATCCTATGTAGAAATGTAGTAACAGACAATGCCAAATGACTGACGGATACCCTTCAGAAACAGTATGCTACCTGTAGGTTTACAACACAAAGGTCTTTACTGCAGTACAAACTACCTGGACTCGATCCACACATTCAATACAGCTGGACATACTGGGCATGCTCACACACTTAAACAAATGAAGGCCATGCCTGCAAATACCAGTGGACCAGACATATCTGGCAGTAGCATATGTTAGTGCAGACACTCCTCAGTATGCACCACTCATTCTTTGCACACACCCTGGATAGGAATACAGACATATAGCTAAGGACAGTACACTATAATAAGCCAAAGGTAGATGTACATAGATGTGTAGAAGAGGGTGACTGTGACAAGGAGACATCCAGCCCTGTCCCACCCAGCACACAGCTGAAGGGCCACAACCACATGAGGTTCAGATGTCACTCACTGTAGATACTAGCCACTGGTATCTGTCAGCATAACAGATTATGTGGTGCAAGTGCTAGCTGTGCAACATGATGGTGCAAGGAAGTAGTCATCTAGCAGCTGTATACATGTACCTGTGAAATATGACCCTGTGTGTGCCCACATGTGGTGTGTCATCCTCTAGATGAATGGGTTATGGCCCATGCACACACACTGCCCTCCCCATAGCTCTACTATGACAAGCCTGCTGAGGTCATCCACTGTGAAATACACATTTGGGAGAGTTGCAGCCCAGCAATCTCTGTGGTGCATCATTTAACTGCATACTGCTGTAGTATGATAAACTACTTAGGTAAGAGTTCCCATCCCAGACATGGGAACTGTGTATGTGTGTGTGTGTGTGCGTGTGTGTGTGTGTGTGTGTGTGTGTGTGTGTGTGTGTGTGTCTGTCTGTGTAGAAAGCAATGCTTTTTAGGGTAGTCACACACCCTACAATTCAAATACTCTACTTTGGTAAGGCTGCTGATGTCATCCTCCTAGAAATACATCTCTCGGAAGGTTGTAGCCCAGTAATCTCAGTAGCGCTTCCCATAACTGCATACTGCTGTAGTGTGATAAAATAGTTAGGTAGGAGTTCTAATTCCAGACTTGGCAAGTGTGTGTGTGTGTGTGTGTGTGTGTGTGTGTGTGTGTGTGTGTGTGTGTGTGTGTGTGTCTAAAGAGCAATGCTTTTTAGGGTAGTCATACTCCCTACAATTCAAATGATCAACTTTAGTAAGGCTGCTAATGTCATCCACCTAAAAATACACCTCTGGGAAGGTTGTAGCCCAGTAATCTCCATATCTCACTCCATAACTGCTTACAGCTGTAATGTGGTAAAATAGTTAGGTAGGAATTCTAATCCCAGACTTAGCAAGTGTGTGTGCATGTACATGTGTGTGTGTGCGTGTGTAGAGAGCAATGCATTTTATGCTGGTCACACTCAGTACAATTCAAATGCCCTACTTTGGCAATCCTGCTGATGTCATTCACTGTGAAATACACCTTTGTGGAAGGGGCACTCAAGCAATTCATGTGGTGCATCCTATAACAGCATCATGCTGTAGTGTGATATAGAACTCTGGTAGAGGTTTTATTCTCACACTTGGCAGTTGTGGACATTTTGTGTGTGTGTCTATGTCTGTGTAGGGAGCAATGCATTTTAGGCTAATCACACTCAGTACAATTCAAATGCCCTACTTTGGTGATCCTGCTGATGTCATTCACTGTGAAATACACCTTTGGGGAAGGAGTACTCCAGTAATCTCCATGATGTGTCCTATAATGATGTCATGCTGTAGTGTAATATACTAGTTAGGAAGGAGTTCTAATCCCAGACATGACAGGTGTGTGTTTGTGTGTGTCTGTGTTTGTCATTCGTATCCTGTGTGGAGGTGGGTGTGAGTGTGTAACAACTGGTTCAATGTGGAGCGGGTTTTGCTAACTTCTTATATGGTGGGCCAAGTATATATCATAATGTCCAACATACAGGGATAACAGATGTGAAATAGCCGAGAGGCTGGGGTGCAAATCCATACACCTAAATGTGACATCAATGCCAGCTGAACAATGTTAGCAACCCTTGTATTACCCAGGGAACACTCTCAATCCATGTCTCATACACACACACACACACACACACACACACACACACACACACACACACACACACACACTTGCCTAGACAACAGCCACTATGTTGGTAGTACCCTGCATATTGCCCACTGATAGTAAACATGGTGTGATTGTGGTGGGCTACAGAGGGCATGGCACCCTGTCCATCAGTCCAATAGGCATGTACATGCCAACAGTGCATCTCCCCCATGTTCCCCACTGGACACCTGCAGCACTGTGGTGCCATCAAATGTGACCCACAAATGACATACCATGTGCAAAACACAAGCCCAGTATTGACAGATGCCACTGACACCAGGGAATACCAGTATATGTAGTCAACAATATCTTGAAATGTGCAATAAACATTTACGTGATGCTAGTGTGTATGAAAATGTTGATAATGAAATGGATTTGCAAGCTTTAAATTAATATAATGACTTGCTTAACAAAGGGTATAGATTGGGCTATTTTACTATGGAGGACATTAAGAAAAGGTTCGCTACAAAGGGATGTAAGATAGCCCATTTCTATTGTTTCCCTAAAGTGCATAAATGTATGTCTACCCCCCCCCCCCAGGTCGTCCCATAGTCTCAGGTAGATAATATTTTTTGAGTAAAATGGGACAATTTCTACATTATTTTTTACTTCCTAAAGTTGAAAATTTACCAACTTATGTGAGAGACGTATTTGATTTTTTGGAAAAAATTAAAACTGTAGAATGGAACAATAAAATGTTCTGGATTTCTTTAGATGTGAAAAGCCTTTATACAAATATTAGTCATAATTTCGGTTTAGAATCAGTTAGATTCTTTTTAGGTGACTGCACATTTACAGAATATATTATTAAATTACTGGAGTTTAGCCTACAGAATATTTTTTTTGAATTTTGTGGCAGATTATATAGACAAAAACAAGAAACGGCAATGAGGACATCATTTGCACCCCCTTATGCCAATGTAAGTATGTTTTTTTTCGAGCTGATATATATCTACAGGTCACAATTTTTTATAAAATACGTCAGGAAGTATTTCAGATACATTGATGATCTAATTTTCTTGTGTGAGGGTGGTAAAGAAGAGGTTAATAGTTTTATACAAGAAATTCAGAATAATAGATTTGGACTACAATTTGATGATATTAAAATAGGTAAAAATATTTCATTTTTAGATGTAGTGTTAGATATACGTGAAAAACGTCATAAAACTGTAGTCCACAGGAAATTTCCTAATGGGGTATTTTATTTCATGGCCCACAGTTGCCACCCCCCACATACAATTGAAGCTGTACCAACGGGAGAGTTTAAGAGAATCTCTAGGTTGTGCAATAATAAGGAAGATTTAGATGTAGAAATAAATAAAAGTATGGACATGTTTAAAAAGAAGGGTTTTAGTACTGATATGCTAAATAAAAGTATAGCTAAAATTTAAAATGATAAAAGCAATACTCAAGTAAGGTGTAAGCAAGGGAATGATGTGAGAGATGAAAGAACAGAGGTACTTCATCACTACTTATAGTAAGTTTAGCTCTATTATGGTGAAATTGTTGCATTTTTATTGGGGTTATGTGTCCCAGTTTAAGGAGATTAAAGAAAATATATAGGGAACACCTATTATATCATATCGAAGGGGAAGAAATCTTAAAGATTTTTTAGTTAAAACTATTTTACTCTTCCTGTGTAAAGAGTAAATAATGGTTTAATTAATCATGGAAGAAGTAGTTGTGGTAGGTGTAAAATTTGTAAATATATTACACAGAGCTTTAATAAAATGAATGTAATACAATTTCAGGTCAATGGCAGTTTTAGCTGTAATACGGAGGGTATTATTTATACCCTGAGCTGTTCTTGTCAGAAATTTTATATAGGACAGAGTAAGAGAGCTTTTAAGGTAAGACTGATGGAACACCTCTGAGATATAAAAATGACAAGCAGGAGAGTTCTGTAGCAATACATTTTAACCAAGTACATGGGGGTAACATAGAAGGTCTTAAAGCATCTATTTTAGAAAAAATAAAAGTGTATGCTGATGATGATGAATTTTTTTAAAAATGAATTGTTGGTCAAAGAATCTATTTATATTTTAAAATATAATACCATGCTTCCTAGTGGGTTGAATGCAGAAATTAATTGGAAATGTTTAATGAATTGAATAATTGTTTTATTGATTAATTAACTGGTGTATATATAGGCAGGTGTATTATCTTGTAACATTGTACTCCTTGAAGGCTATTGTAGCCAAGACGTCAGAGACATTAAAGCTATTGGTGTGGATTTCCTTGCTATTTGGTCTTTTGGTATGTTTGGATTGTGCCGCATCTTTTGTGGTTTTACAGTATTCTTCTTTTATGGCAAGTGATCCGAAAATTGATCTGCCTAGGGTTTTTCGTAACTCTAATGGAGATGGATTACAAAGTTCATTGGATAGTTTTTTTCTGCCTAATGAGGATAGTCATAATTTACAAGGTAATATTTCCAACAACTCTAATATCTCATCCAGAGACATGGCAACTAAGAACTGGGATAAATGGGAAGCAGACCACAACAAACGTTGTTATAATCATTTTGCTGCAGTTGGTCAGAAGGTTGCTTCTTCTCTCTCAGGTGAGAATAAAAAAGTATGAGAGGAATTGGTACATTTAATGTATAAAGAGACTGCTATATTTCTAAATATACAGAGTTTGCAGAGATATTTTGAATTGGATTTAACACCACATGGCCTGAGAGCTTATAGAGAACCATCTACACCGTTTGACCTGCAGAACAAGCAGAACAAACGTTTCCATCCACTATGGGTCTCTGCAGCACATAAGTGCATGAAAGAATGGATTAAAATTCTTATTGAATGAGATAAAGTGAAATAGGGTGAACTAAAAGAAAAAATAAATTCTACTTGTACATCTATTATCCATAATCTCAATCTAGAACATCTAGAGAAAGTGTTACTGGACATGAATAATAAATTAAAATGTTATGAGAACGAAATTGTGGATAGAAAAAAAGGCAAGTTCCTTAGAGATCTACTTGACTATTATAACAACAGGGCATTTCAAACATGGTCCAATCAGAGGTGAGGAGCTGGTCATGTGAAATTCAAGGAAGGACCTCAGGATAATGGCAGACATAACAACAGTTCGTTTTCGGCACCTGAGAGACTCAACTCTTCAGGGAAAATAGAGGAGAATTCTGACTTTCCCGGTTTGCTGAGATTGCAACAAAAACATTTTCAGCACACTTTTCGGAGAGAATCTGTCCCAGGGAAAGATGATTCAGCTGGGAAGAAATGACAGAGAGAATCGACATGTTACTACAATAGGGTCACATATCAGCAACAAAACCAACATAAAAAAGGTAAATGGTAGTGTTCCATTTACTGGTAATATAGACTCTTATGTGATTAATATATCAGGGTATAATTTAAATATGGTGGAGTATGTTGTTTTAAACTGTGGGTTAAAAATTGTGCCATCAGTTAAACCAAGATTATATGAGTTAAAAATTGATATTTTTAATTTAGTTGGAAAAATGCATCTTAAATTTTTTTTGATACTAAACAAAATGATCAAAGCATAAATATGGAAATAAATATTTGTTGTGATATGTCCTCTTCTGAGGACAGTTTTTATTCTTGTGAGTCAAATGAGCATGATACTAATGCTTATACATTGCTTGACACTAGTAAAGATAAATATGTTAAATCATTTATTCCACCTTTTTTGCATGAAGGGATTTGGCATTTCAATACCATGTTTAATTATGCAATGGAAAAAAGTTTTATTGAATTTAAAATGGATGATTATAATTTGACAAAGAATTAATGGAAAATGTTAAAGAATTTGAGTGATAGGCATGATATTGTGGTCAAGCCTGCTGATAAAGGCAACAAGCTGGTCATTCTAAGTAGTCAACAATATCTTGAAATGTGTAATAAACATTTAAGTGATGCTACTGTGTATGAAAAAGTTGATAATGAAATTTATTTTCAAGCTTTAAATGAATATAATGAGTTGCTTAACAAAGGATATAGATTGGGCTATTTAACTATGGAGGACATTAAGAAAAGGTTTACTACAAAGGGTTTAAGATAGCCCATTTCTACTGTCTCCTTAAAGTGCATAAATGTATGTCTAACCCCCCAGGTCATCCCATAGTCTTAGGTAGAGAATTTGTTTTGAGTAAAATGGGACAATTTCTACAATATTTTTTACTTCCTAAAGTTGAAAATTTACCAACCTATGTGAGAGACATATTTGATTTTTTGGAAAAAAAATAAAACTGTAGAATGGAACAATAAAATGTTCTGGATTTCTTTAGATGTGAAAAGCCTTTATACAAATATTAGTCGTAATTTTGGTTTAGAAGCAGTTAGATTCTTCTTAGGTGACTGCCCCGTTACAGAATATATTATTGAATTACTGGACTTTAGCCTACAGAATATATTTTTTAATTTTGTGGCAGATTATATAGACAAAAAGAAGGAACAGCAACGGGGGCATCATTTGCACCCTCTTATGCCAATTTAAGTATTTTTTTTTCGAGTCGATATATATTTACAGGTCACAATTTTTTATAAAATACACCAGGAAGTATTTCAGAAACATTGATGATCTAATTTTCTTGTGTGAGGTTGGTAAAGAAGAGGTTGATAGTTTTATACAAGAAATTCAGAATAATAGATTTGGACTACAATTTGATGATATTAAAATAGGTAAAAATATTTCATTTTTAGATGTAGTGTTAGATATAAGTGAAGAACATCTTAGAACTGTAGTCCACTGGAAATTTCCTAATGGGGTATTTTATTTCATGGCCCACAGTTGCCACCCCCCACATACAATTGAAGCTGTACCAATGGGAGAGTTTAAGAGACTCTCTAGGTTGTGTAATAATAAGGAAGATTTGGATGTAGAAATAAATAAAAGTATGGACATGTTTAAAAAGTATGGTTTTAGTACTGATATGCTAAATAAAAGTATGGCTAAAATTTTAAATGATAAAAGCAATACTCAAGTAAGGTGTAAGCAAGGGAATGATATGAGAGATGAAAGAACAAACGTACTTCACTACTACTTATAGTAAGTTTAGCCCTATTATGGTGAAATTGTTGCATTTTTATTGGGGTTATGTGTCCAGTTTAAGAAGATTAAAGAACATATAAAGGGAACACCTATTATATCATATTGAAGGGGAAGAAATCTTAAAGATTTTTTAGTTAAAACTATTTTACTCTTCCTGTGGAAAGAGTAAATAATAGTTTAATTAATCATGGAACAAGTAGTTGTGATAGGTGTAAAATTTGTAAATATATTACACAAAGCTTTAATAAAATTAATGTAATACAATTTCAGGTCAATGGCAGTTTTAGCTGTAATATGGAGGGTATTATTTATGCCCTGAGCTGTTCTTGTCAAAAATTTTATATAGGACAGAGTAAGAGAGCTTTTATGGTAAGACTGATGGAACACCTCTGGTATATAAAAAATGACAAGCAGGAGAGTTCTGTAGCAATACATTTTAACCAAGTACATGGGGGTAACATAGAAGGTCTTAAAGCATCTATTTTAGAAAAAATAAAAGTGTATGCTGATGGTGATGCATTTTTCAAAAATGAATTGTTGGTCAAAGAATCTATTTATATTTTAAAATATAAGACTATGTTTCCTAGTGGGTTGAATGCAGAAATGAATTGGAAATGTTTAATGAATTGAATAATTGTTTTATTGATTAATTAACTGGTGTATATATAGGCAGGTGTATTATCTTGTAACATTGTACTCTTGAAGAATATTAAAGCCAAGACGTCAGAGACATTAAAGCTACTGGTGTAGATTTCATGCTCTGTGGTCTTTTTGTGCATTTGGATTGTGCTGCATCTTTTGTGGTTTTACAATACTGGTATCATGTTAGCAATGTAGGTGCAGGGTCAACCTGCTGTCAATTAACAGTTCCTGCCACATGAGGCCAGGACTGGCACATCTAATGATAACATTCTGTGTACACAAAATGGGCCAGACACCCCAGGTACAGTTTCACATGTCACTGTACATGCATGTGGGAGATATGCACATCCCAGTCACTGTCCATGTCATAGACTAAGGGACACATACCTGGCAAGCAATGCACAGCATTGGCCACATGCAATAGTCTCCCAGGTGACTGGATGGTGAATGCAATACCCATGTGTGTGGGTAACTCTAGACACTACACCCGTGAGCCACATTGCAGACCATTGTCATGTGGCCTAATGCCAAGGTATACCCATCACCTAGCCTTGTATTGCTGTCTGGCACCATCGACTACAACATATCCGTGAAGCAGTGCACTCATGCATGTCAGTACTGGCACCCGTGTCTGTGTGTGTGGTGTATGATACATATGACCACATTCACAATCACTACAACCCCCATTGACATACTGAAGCATGCTGTCTGATGTCAGACACCTCCACATACCCTTTGCACATGTAACCTCAGTATGAACCCTGTGGTGCATGTGATATCTGCACATTACTGTGTTGTGGCAATCCGACTCATGATGAGTTGTATTCCTGACCCTGCCAAGTGTGTCAATGTGTGTGCATCCCTGTGAGAGTGTGGCTGTGTTGATATTGACACCTGTTTGTGCGGACAGGCATGTGTACTACACTTACCACATAGCTACCATATTCCTGTTGCAGATTTCACTCATCATCACATATATGTTCTGTGGGCTTCCCAACATGTAATCTATGTGGAGCATCCACTAACTGCATGGACATGTGATAGCACTACATAGTCATCGGAGGCTGATACCCTGTACTGGTAGGTGTGTGAGACAAACATGCTTAAGTTTTACTCACCCACCCCATCCCTTATTTTCTGTGTCTCTGTCTGCTTCTCTCACTACCTCTCTGTTGAATGTGGAGACTTACACCTGCATTGCTTAGGCAGCAGCATGTGTATTTTAAGTGGTGCTCAGGATCAGCTGATAGCCTCTGCATGAGTTGCAGCCCTCCTGTAGCTGATTTCATGTGGAACAGCTGTGGTAACATTCCCATAGCCAATTGTATGGAAACACACACCAATATCTAGGAATATCATGTTGGTGTTGGGCCTTTCATTCACTGTAAGCAGAAAGTTTATCTGTTTTTTGGCAAACAGCATATCAGATGGATTAGGGATTTACCTCTAACAACATACACTGTGGAAACAGGACAACACACAGGAGGGGGATGAGTATGACCTGACTACAGATTGTAAGTGCTGCTATACTGCATTTAGAGTAGTGTTGGTTTAACAGGGTGTGTGTGGCTATGGCTGTCCTACATGTTTTCATACCTGCCATGTCAGTGCTATGTTTATGAGGGAACACCCATCTGTAGGGTCATCTGCAGACTGGCCAGTGTGTAGTGCCTTTTGTTTTAGGCATTACCCACAGAGCACCTATCTGTGAACTGCAGAAGGTCAAGTGAGGACTGCAGTCTGTAGATGGTGACAGCTGTGAGAGTTACTGACTTCATATCCCTCATAGGACATATGTTGCAACAAACCCAGTTAGAACAGTAAATGTATGAGGTTATCACAGCAACATGTCAATATTAGCCCTGTGTATGTGCCTCCAGCCACAATCCTATCAACCTTTGTGCATATGTCATGCAGTGAGGGGTGCATATGTGCTGTACACCATAATTAATGACATCATATGTGATAACAAGCCAGTGAGATATCAGACTGCTACACATGTTATGTATAGTAGGGGTTATATCTGATGACATAATCTGGACATTCTGTGGTTGTGTGTACAGTACTGAGGTCTGTGTACTTATGATGATTGTCAGCAGTGTGTGTATTGTTAACATGTACCTTGGCCTGTGTACAGACTGTGGTAAATGTCATTGTTCTTGGTCCTGTTCTATCTGATGTTACATGCTGCTCCACTGTATGTTACCCTATCAGCTGACATGTTTGTAGAGCCATACACGCACATGTCACATACCACAGACAGGCATCGGAGCACACTGTGTAGCAGCCCTACCTCTCAACTGTAGAGATTTTTGCAGAATGTCCAGATTTTTCCCTCTGAGTTTTGGTCATTTCTTCATAACTTTTGTGATTTTCTGGCAAATCACTGGGATGATCTGAGGACTGAAGTCACTAAATAATGGCATACATTTGAGTTTCAGAATTTATATCCTTCAGAAAAATGCATGATAAGACAAATCCTGTCATTCTAGTAACTTTCTATAGTATAAGAGCAATATTTAAAATCTGTCCCTATTTGTCACCCCATTCTGTTAGGCTTTGTCCAGATTTTTTGCACTAAGAGGTTGATAGGTATGGTAGCAGCCCAATATATGTAGGGTTAGTGTATGAGTGGCATATATGAGGTTGGTGTTGAACAGATAGTCTATATACTGTAATAATATGCTAGCATACCATATTTGGCTGTGGCTGTGTTCACATTGGTTGTGGTTATGCACTTTCACACAAATGTACCGTGTATGTTATTCTGTGCTGTTTCATGCCTGTAGAGCCATTTATATATGCAGGTACATGTGCATTCCCCCATAGGAAATCTAGGCCAGTGTTGAGCCAGTCTGCCTGTAGCCTGCACAGTGCTTTGTTACATGCCTAGCAGCTTAGTGTACTTACCCAGTGAGATGTAATGTCCATATACTTGCCAGATGTACTGCCACTGGGCCAACATAACAGTCATGTATGTCAGACAGAGCAGTGGGATACTGTACAGATGTATGTCAATATCTAGTGGGTAGTATGTGGCCATGGCACTTCTGTACCAGTGGTTAGTATGTGGCAGGACAGACAAGGATGTGTGAATGCATAACCTATGGGGCACATGTATACCAGTAGCTACGTGTTATACCCATCTACATGGCTGCTAACTTCCACATTGTCAGGACTGGTCCACATGTCTTGCACTAAGGGGTTATGTGTATACCTCTGGACTGTCCAGAATGTGTCAGACTGTCCACATATTATGGTCATTATCCCTGCTGTAGTTCACAGGAGCATTACATGCTAGCAGTGGTACTGTACTATGATGTCCTTCGGATGCCTGTTAGTAGCCAATGACGCACATGTTAAAAGCAGATGCGATTTCTCACACTCACCATGTCTGTGAAGACACTCCCTATTACAGTAGCAATAGTCTACAAATATACCTGCTATACATACCTGACATCCCCTTGAACTACAAAGTTGGGACTATAGGTTCTGAGGTAGGGCTACACTCCATGTTCAGGACATATGGTGAGGATATATGTACATATGATTATCCAGATATCTATATAGATATGCACATATAAATAACATACATAGATGGATATGTATATGTACACGGCTGTACAAATAAACACCCAGATATATACATATACTTAGCAATATACATCTACACATATACAGATAGAGATACATATGTACATATAAGTATGGATATCTACATATATATTGACAGTAGTAGGTATATCAGAATAGATATGTATGCACATATATTTATTGATGTCTACATATATACCAACATAACTAGGCATATCTGTACACATAGGATGGGCATACATATATAGCTATTTATACAAATATCTATATATACATATACGTATATCTATATATACATATATCTATATATACATATATGTATATGAGAGCGCTACAGAATCCTGAAAGCACAAAATCCTGAAGACCATCAGGGGTGAGCTGCCTTAAGGTATATGGATGTACATTACCATACAATACACCTTGGTTAAATGCAGGCCTACTGCCACCTGCTATACAGACTGTTCTGTTTGTCAGTGTGCTTGTGATGGTGTCAGTTGTGCCTTGTTATGTAACAGTTACATCCCATTGTGTCAAATGAGGTATTTACCCACTAGGGGTTGTCTACAGGGTGTAGATAGAGGCTGCTGAACTATACATCTGCAATATTTACTGTTGATTGTCTGGTATCCTGTGGCACAGTCTGTCATTACTATTGTACTACCTGATGGCCTTGGCCTGGACATCAACATTTGTTAACTTTTCCAGACTACAGTATTAGTATAACTGTTTCACAGTTGCATTACTCAGTTTATGTGGATGTCCATGTCTAAACAGCTATACAACATGGCATATACAACTGTAACAGTTCAGAAGTAAAGCTTTCCCATTTATGCAAACCTGTGTGTGGTGTTATATCCTTTGATTTCTCTGTGTGTATATGTTGCAGGCAATGATTGTCATTTGTATGGCTGGCTCATACAGTTTCCAGTTGGTAAGGCGGTAACTGTAGGAAGAGTGCCTGCTCCATATTGTGTGCACCTACTACATATGTATCTTACTATACATATCTCTGCGTGTGTATGTGTAGTTACATATATATCTATATACATGTATATATATATATATATATATATATATATATATATATATATATATATATGTGTGTGTGTGTGTGTGTGTGTATCTCTGTATCTGCATATATCTGTCTGTGCATATGTATCCTAGGAATGCCCATGTCATGTCAGGTCCTGGTTATGGGATCTGCAACACTTGGTAGTGTATTGCAGGGTGGACATGTTTGGCTGGGGTGTATACTTATTTGTGCAAGACGTATATTGTCTGGGGCCTTTCAAACCCATTGACGGTGCATGTGGACATATATGTTTTTGTTATTTACCCATTGTTATCTACAGATGTATGTCCATATATATCTATATAGATATCTATCTATCTATCTGCTTAAATATAACTATGTCCGTATATACCTACATATATATATATATATATATATATATATATATATATATATATATATGTATTTGCTTACATATATATATATATATATATATATATATATATATATATAGATATATATATATATATATATATATATATATATATATATATAGATAACTTGCTGTATATATTTAGACATATAGAGGTAGACATATATATCTATAGATGTAGGCATTTGTATGTATGTATATATATCTATATATATATATATATATATATATATATATATATATATATATATATATATATATATTTCTAGATATGTTTATCTATAACTACATATATAGGATATGTTTTATCTATTTAAATATTAATATATATATATATATATATATATATATATATATATATATATATATACATACACACACACACACACACACACACACACACACACACACACATATAAATCTACATGTTAAATACATTTCCTGTACTGTTGAATGACTGGGCTGGATGATATGTTTGTGAAAACATCAGGGTTATGTACGTTTGCCATGGCTTAGTAGTAAATCATATGGTGTGCAGGGTCATGGGGTCGAGCCTTGCAAAGGCTGTTTATTTTGTTGCTGGGCAGAACAGGGGCCATTGGATACAGAGTGATCAAGGCACTTTTGAGCAGTTGTAAGCAGGTTTGCATGGGTTTGCGTGAAGGTAAGCACTGCTAACGTCCGGTTACAGTTTCTTATACTCAGTTAGCTTCTAAATTGCTTAACCAGTGTAGGCATTTCTTACCCCCATGCAAACAGGCTGAAACCCACTTACTACTGATTAAAAGTGCTTACTCCTGCTTATCCTCATGTTCATTTCTGTAAAAGAAAAGAAAAAAGAGTTGACAGTAGGGGAAATAGCTAGGGATGTGCAGGAAGGGTCTGGGGAAGTTCCATAGCTGCCCATTTCTACTACAGCAACTGCTGTGAATATACATTGAATTTGGAGGTAGATTTGGACACTCAAACCCCTGATAGAGGGGTGAGGACAACAGTAATAAGTTGTGATGCCAATTAGACCAGATTACATGTGTCCAGTGGACATGTGTGTGAAATGGTAGCTATATATGGGGCGAGATGTTTTGGGGGGAACAGATTTCCCTATTCTTTTTTCAGGTAAGAGTGGGATGTTGGGGTGGTGTAGTAGGTATATTTGGGGAGGTAGATTGGGTAGGTTAACAGACAAGACAAACAATATGCATACAGGGGCGGTATATGACACATGTGGGGGTAAATAGCTTGATGGGGAGGGGGGAGGGTTGTTGGGAAATCGGAAGCCCATGAGCCCCATAGTGGAAACAGTGGGACTGAGGTCCCCACCCATGGGTAGTCATCACTGCACCTTCACAGTGCTGATGGTGGCTGTGCTGGGGAAGAGTCGCAGAGCTAGACTGACACTCTAGGTGCAACACACAACCCTCAAGCTGATGTAGAAGATCACCAAGCTGCTGGTTGAGCTCTCTACCCAACATGACTCCGACCTGGAGATGGATGACAGGTTCCTGTCCACGCCCACTCCCAGGGGGCGGTGAGCCCTTATCCCCTGAGGTGGTTCCAACCGAAGGTGGTGCAGGACCAATGGACAGGGAGGTCCCAGTTGGGCCCCAGACATGCTGGCACCCGGTGCCACGGTCAGCTGAGGTGGGACAGGTGGGTCCACTGCTACCGGCCTTCCCAAACATGCTATAGTGTTTAGATTTCATCGTTATATGTGGGTTAGTATTAGTCAACACATTCCAGGGTTAGGTATAACTGCATGCATAGATATTCCCATTAACCCAGACACCAGCTATGGAACAGTTGCATAGCAAACAGAACACATGCATATATGGGAACACAGTGGTAATAAGAACAACATGCAACTGCATTGATGGCACCATTCCACCAATGTTGGAATATTTCATTATAGCACATGCATGGGAGAAATTAATATATTTATCAAACAATTGGACATTATCAGAACATAGGTGTCTTTACATACAAGTTGGGGTGGGTATGATGATTATTGTTGGAGATATGGTGGAGGAAGAGAAAGGTGTCAATTAACAACTAGCATATTCCTGTAGTCCACATTACTCTCCTAGTCAGTGTTGCTATCTGTACCTTACAAGTCTTACTACACTACCCTATAGCCTTAGTTTGGATAGTGATATGGCTGTCATCATCATTATACATGAACTGGTTTTACCTGCAGTATACACCTCTTAGCTGGTATACCTGTGAAGGGAATGTTTGTTAACACTAACTGTTTCTACACATACTCCCAGATTCCGGGTTGATGTTGTGCACATAGCTATCCAACTCTTTCTGCACAGACTCTGGCTATGTGTTGACCACATGCAGGTGTGCTGAGACATATCTAGAATATTGCCCTCTTCAACCTTTAGTGACCTGATACACGCATATACATGCTTTCCTACACAGTTATATTATGTAGCACAGTGTGGGTGACAGTGATCAGTGATACATCATTATTCAGAGAAACTGCAACACTCACAATTCCCTACAATACCAGAGTGAACATTACTAGTACAGGTTATTATGGACTTTATTTCTCAGCACAGTGTTCATATCCAACGTACCTGTGGAAGCAATGTTTTTTAGCACTACCTGACCGTTGCCACACAAACTTCCAGATTACACATTAGCATTATGCACATACATCTCACTCTGTTACTGTACATACTCTGGTCACAGCTTGACAACATGGGGGTGTAGATAGGGCATACTTGGCTTATTACTCTCCTAACAGTTTCGCAGGTTGCTACAGTTTGACAATCACTTGCATTCTCTGTTTGCAGGCTAAACATCTGAGATCATCCCACAGACTTACCAAGGGGACTGGCAGCAGATACGGGCCCATATACTGTACATTCTGGCCTCATCTGTATAGTTGTGGGGTATGATTCTGTATGCAGCCTACTTCCACTCCCAGGATTCAGACCATGGTTGTGTCTGCTACAGCTTAAACACACTGTCCATCACAGTTGTGGCTGCTATATAGCTATTGCTGTATATCTCCTATCTGCTTTCTGTCTTATTAATACCCTGTGCTTTTGCATTCTGACGTTGTATTACAACACTCTTCTACAGATTTCCTAGACAGTTATATGTTGTAGGACAGTGTGGGCAACAGTGATGTGTAATATCTCATTATTCAGAGCAACTACATCAGTCGCACTGCCATACAATACCAATGTAAACAGTACCAGTACTGGGTATCATTCTTGTATTTCTGGGCACAGTGTTGGTATCTGACAGACCTGTGCAAGAAATGTTTATTAGCACTACCTGAATGCTCCCACACACAGTACCAGATTCCACATTACTATTCTGCACATACATCTCACTCTGTTACCGTACACACTCTGACCACACTTGAGAAGTTGCGGTGTAGATGGGACATATGTGACTTCTTAGTCTCATAAGGTATTGGGGAGTTGCTAGTGTGCTAGCTTTGTTCTCATAGATGTGTGACAATCAGTTGTATTTCCTGTTTGCTGCCTATATGTCTGGGATCACCCCACTGATCCCCCAGGGGGACAGGTTGATAGGCAACAGATACGGGCCACTTTACTGGACATTCTGGACATATCTGTACAGTTGTGTGATATGATTCTGATTCTGTATGCAGATTTCCACCACTGGCAGGATTTGAATCATGTCTGTGTGTGCTAAAAAAACAACAGTTCACATTTCAGTTGCATGTGCTATTCGGGTTTTGTTGTCTGCATTTTCCTGTTTACTGTCTATGTGTCTCTCAGTTGTACTAAATGGCCTCTGGGGATTACATCTGTCATATAAAGGCTTTCCTACACATTCAATTTATGGTGCATGGTGTGGGTAACAGTGCTTAATACAACAGTACTATTACATGATTGCGAATCTACATTACCATATGATACCAGAGTATACTCATGCAGTCCAGCAGTTAGACATTTATTGGCAGGCTATTACAGTTTTATTGACATGCAAACGATATGAGATTCTTCCTGCCATATTCTCTAGTATATGCAGTACTTGCCTTGAACAATACAGGTTTTATACAGGCAAGTAATTTACTACTACTTTTCGTTTTATTTCCTATGACAGTAAATAGATGAGTATTACTGACCTGCCTCACGTTGCAACCCCGCCAGGTGACTGATATGGGCCTCCTGGTTCTCGACCCGCTTCATTGCAGCTGTGGGGGACATAAGAGGAATATTTAACCATACCTATCCATGATATACCTGAGCTGGCAATTATTACACACATAGTGGGGTGATACTTACACACAACTGGAACATCCCATGCCACTCTAGCCTCTTGGATCCACTCCTCCAAGAGGTCCCCCTTAGGCCGCTTCAGGTCGGCATAGTTAGGCCTGACCTCCTCACCAGTTCAGGGTATGCCAGTGGCACTGGTGAGGTCACAGGCAAGATGGGCCCGGCCTCCGCCTTATATTGGGAGCCCTGGTACTGGCCCTGCAGCAGTCTCTGATCATGGCCTTTGACAAGGAGTCCTGCCATGACGTTGGACTCCTGGATACACCAGCGCTGCACCTGAAAGCGCACACCTTACTGCCATTGTGCCTGCAAGGGGAAGCTACAACCAATTATGAGATGTATTCCCACCTCTTGGGCTTAAGTAGAGCTGATTTCCTACACTTTTCTGTGATTGGTCAGTTTTGAAAAGGCTAGTCTATGGACAAACCTGCTTACCTAGGGTTGGCATTGTTTAAAGGGGTATAACACTGGGCAAATTGAGTTAGCTGGCCTACACATTGCTTACACCTCCTAAGCCGGCCTGTGCAATGCTTAGCGTTGCTTACATTAGACTTTGCATTATAATTCCTTTTTGGCATTGAGTTATTATTCATTACACCTTATACCTATGCCTGGTATCCATGATTCATGTGTACGTCCACTTTATGGGGTCCTTGTGTTTTATTGGGGACTTCAACACTCTATTACAATTACACCTGACATCTGGACTTACTGCTGTACTCCAGTTCACGTATTTATGTTATGTATTTGGTTAAGGCATATATGTTTGTATACTGCTTCCTTTCACAGGTTCAGTTTGGTTTTACTATGGTGAAGACTTGTTTGCTGATACCTCATTTTTCTGTACTTCTGTGTTGGCTTGGTGTAACTGCTGTGACTATGGTGTATAAGGTCCTGGGTTCGAGACCTGCATGACTGTTTACTTTGTTGCTGGGCAGAACAATAGACATTGGATACAGAGTGATTAAGGCACTTTTGAGCAGTTGTAAGCGGATTTGCGAGGTTTTGCGCGAGAGTAAGCAATGCTAACCTCTGGTTACATATGCTTACAGAGAGTTAGCTTGAAAATTGCTTAACCTGTATGTGCATTGCTTACTCCCATGCAAACGACCTTGCTTACGAGTGCTAAAATATGCTTACTACTGCTTATTGGTGCTTAAACCTGCTTACTAGTGCTTTATTCATTATGACACTGACACCTCACATGTGCATTTACTGCAGTACTCCAGTTCATAAATATATATTATTTAGTGGGTTATGCAACATAAATATTAGTCATAACATGCTTTGCCATGGAAAGTGCTGCAGTGGGACTCGAACCGGAAATGCCTACTCGTAAGGAGAATGCTCTGCCCACTACACTATTGCTATGCTGCTTCATTTGCATATATCTTGATTGCTATCCTCTTCAGCCATTTAAGCTGCATTAACCATAGCTAAACTATGGGCACACCCGCACAACTATGTTAGCTTTAATCGGATTTCAAAATAGAAAAATAAAGGGTTTGTTCATTTTATTGGTGATTACTTGCTGTTATACATGAGGGGGAATGTTGGTGGGGATATGTGGACAACTATGAGTGGTCTCACTCATTTCTTACTCTTTTCTGGTGTTCTTCATTGTGGGGGTGTGTATGTTTTGTGAACTCTGCTCTCAGACATGCCCCTTGCACTCTTACACGCCCTGTGTAAAATTTAGGAGCTCAAGCAGCAATCCTCATTACTATGCGTGGTGCGCTGCAGTCCTGCTCCTAAATGGCTATCTCCATGCAGGACTAAGCAAGTCCTGCATGGAGGAATAGTAAATCTGGGAGACTATTTATGATTCATTTCAGATGCCAGCTTGCTTGCTCAATTCTTGGATTTAGCCACTGCAAATGTTAGACACATTACTGATGATTTGTGGATGGTTGCCTTTATTCTGCTGTTGCCATTTTTGTAATTGATTTTTACCCCCTACAATAACCACCAATCATAACATCCCACTCCTTAAAGTGCCAGAACCAACACATTCAAGTCTCACCTAGTAAACCACCTAACTTATCCTTATCTTTACACTATATACAACTCTGCCATAATGTCATTCATATCAACCTCTCCACACCTGAAAATCCTACTTCTATCTTCCCTCATACATATTCTTACTATATCCTATCTACTTACATTTTATGAACATCTCCACCACATAAACCTTTATTACCCAACAAAGCAAACCTCCTCAACACCATTAATTCATGCTCAAAACCATTCAAACACACCCAGCACAAAAGCCTACCTACCAGCAAAATATCACAGACTGACTCACATCAGATACTATAGGACAAAAGCTAAGAAATCTCTGTTCCTAACATGTAAACCTCTGCAACTTACACTTAGAATTCAACTCCAATCTTTAATAGATGGAGATATACATCCCAATCCAGGCCCAAATTCTATCCAGTCCAGAGCGACCCATAACACAACCCCTACTAGTACGCATCTCCTTACCAGACCTCCCAGCTCACTATTGATAGCCCATCTTAACATCAGGAGCATAAATAATAAGGTTTCCCAACTACATGCTCTCATGGATGTGCATTCATTTGATATCCTGTGTCTCACTGAAACTTGGCTCAAACCATCTATACAAGACAACAAATTCATACCACCAGGGTATAGCATCTTAAGACTAGACCGAAAAGCTAAGAAGGGAAGTGTTGTAGCTATACTATATAAATCTGGATTACAGGTGACCTCTATTGACTCTAAACCCCCTCTAACTAGTAATGAAGAAATTCTTATCTCCAAAATTCAACTCAATAACTGTAAATCCATCTATATTATTGCTGTCTACCTTCCCCACAGGGAATAACTCTAATACCCTAGAAAATATCCTAAATTGGCTTTCCACCAATTATCCACAAGAAACAATAGTACTCGGTGACTTTAATATCAACTGGAAAAGCTGTACTTCTGAACAGCCCTCTACTCATCTTAACCTACATGGGTTTACTCAAACTATTAGCTCCCCCAGAAGGACCAATAAACGCAACAACAATGAAAGCACCCTAGATTGGATTCTGATAAATAGACATCACCAAAGTTACAAAGTAGGGACTCTCCCTGAGGATATAAGTGACCATGCACTCACCTTCATAATCAGATTTAAGACTGACATCCCTAGCCCAATTACCTATAGAACAATAAGGAGTAACAAAAGTTTTAACCCTGATATCTTCCAAACTGAACTTAAAGCGTGCAACTGGTCACCCCTCAAAAACTTACCTCTAGAGGAAGCAGTAATCTACTTTAATACTAAATTCGTAAGTATTCTAGACCTCCATGCTTCAAAAAGGGCCATTAGAACTAGGAATAAACCTGCCCCCTGGCTCTCAAAAGGGACCAAACAAAAAATGCTCCTCAGAAATAAAGTCTGGGCCAAGTGGCTTACTACTAAAAACCCAGAGGATCACTTAAAGTTCAGACAGCTAAGAAATGATACAAAAAAGCCATTCTGTCAGACAAAAGAAACTATTACATCCAACTCCAACATACCCAGCAAAACAAACCACAAAAATTCTGGGCAGGGATTAACACACTCTTACACCCAGGCCATTCTGTCACACCCACCCCAGGAGGTACTGACCATGACAATACAAAGCAAATTGCAAATACCTTTAACACATTCTTCACTGAGACCATTCAGTCTCTTGCCAATCAACTAACTCCTGACAGCTCATCTCTGACTTCCTCTAATACTACCTTACCTCCCTCATTTCATCTCAAACCTGTCCCTACATCCTTTATCTGTACCCTTTTACTAAAACTCAAACCTACCACCACCGCAGCTGATCTCCTTCCTGCAGAATATCTGCAAAAAGCTGCAAATGTCATAGCCTACCCCATCTCCATTCTGATTAACAGAACAATCTCTGAGGGAACTATTCCATCTATTTGGAAGATCTTGCATATTATCCCCCTGCATAAAGGTTGAAACTCTAGGGAATTATCCAACTACAGACCTATTGCTATACTATCTCCACTGGCAAAAATCATGGAGAAATGCATTTATAAGCAACTGTTAAAACACCTAATAGATAACAACTTATTAGTTAACTGCCAACATGGCTTCAGGCCATTTCACAGTACTACTACTGCCCTTTTATCCTTCTCTGACTGTATAAACAAAAATAGCAATAACAACACTATATCCTCAACTCTCTTTATTGATCTCTCTAAAGCCTTCGATATGGTTAACCACCAACTTCTCATAAACATACTCAAAAACCTATCTCTAGATGCACTGGCTATACAATGGTTTCAATCCTACTTATACAATAGGCAACAGGCAGTTCTGTGGGAGAGCAACTTATCTCCCCATCTCCCCATTGCACTCGGTGTCCCCCAAGGTTCTATACTTGGACCTCTTCTATTTTCTATTTTTATCAATGACCTGCATACTGTAATTCCTCAAGCTACCATAATACAATACGCAGATGACTCCACATTAATATGCTCAGCCCTGACTCCATCAGACCTTCAGTCCCTCACCCAAAAAGTGTTTAACATAGTAGAGGAATGGTTACTACACCATTGCCTCATCTTGAACCCCAAAAAAAACAAACTCCTACTTTTTACTCCCACCCATAGGGCCACACCACTACACTTTACTGTTACATCAAACAATGGAACCATCATATCCCCTGACTCTACCACAAAACTCCTAGGGGTACTAATTGACAATAACCGTAACTTTGATAGTCACATTAACAGTACCATAAAAACAGTTAACAAAAAACTAGGCTCCCTCTATAGAATCAAATCCTTTCTTACCCCATTAGCAAGGTCTACTATTGTCCAGAACCACTTAATCTCCACCCTCCTCTACACCTCCCCTATATAACCTCTCAAAAAACAACTTGAACAAACTGGCTGTCTCCTACAACAATATTGCTAGATTTTCAACAGGCTCTATATTCAGAACCCATCACTGTACTAATCATGAACAACTAGGATGGCTAGAGTTGCCAAATCTACTTCTTTTTAAACAATTAACAGTCGCCTACAAAATCCTGTATCAGCCTACTAACACTCCAATTCTTATCAACCTTATCACCCCCTACAACAAACTTAAGACCCTATGCTCATCTAATAAAATATTAGTGCAAATAGGCAAAACCTACAATAAGGCTGGCGACACTTTGTTCTCTAATACCGTGGGTAAAACCCGGAACTCTCTCCCCAGCAACCTGACCTCCCTTTCTTCACTAACACAATTTAAAATCAGGCTTAAAACCTACCTTAAATCCCATTGGTTATGCCCCTGTGTGAACACAGACTAACTACTCATGATATTTTTTTACAAAGACACCTGTCTTATTAACTGTATATACTAATTGCCTATTGAAAACCATAAATATAACAGGCCTTAAAATTGATTAAAATCTCTATCAATATCCCTAAAATGTCATTAAAACTACCTACCATGTTAACAAAGTTACATGTCATATGATTCTGCAATCAAATGTGTTTCTGAAGTGAACATATTTCCTTATATTTTAATATACTCACATCTGTAAAATCTATCCCATATAAAATAGCTTAATTTTGTATTGTACTTGTACCTGTGAAATATTGTTTTTTATATATAATTTTTTACTGTGTTTTCGAGGAGCTTTTCTCCTTGGGCCTCTGCTGAAAATGGACATATATCCAGCTGGACTAGCCCAGTCAATAAATGTAAAATAAAATAAAAAAATAAAATGCTTGAGTCTGATCATATTTACAGCTCTGCAGCTACCTGCCAGCTGTATTATATTTGCAGGCCCCATTCTGAGTTGCAAGACTCCCATAGTACTGATTTCTACATCACTTCACCTTTATTTTGTGCTGTTGCCCTTTAATTCTAGTTTACTTGTCTTCCCATCTTTAGCTCTGCAACCACCTGTCAGCTGTATTATTTAAGTGCTTTCATTGGCCAATTGTGGGTTGCAGACTCCCGTATTGTTGGTTTGTACAGCATTTCCCTTGTTCTGATACTTCCTTTGCCTTTTCCTTCTACCCTTCCTCTTCCAGCCTGTTGGTAGTGTAAACAGCAAGATTTCTCCCTCCCCTGCACGTGCACACTCTCTTCAGTTCATGTAGTATGAGTACACAGCCTCAGACACACTCACTCTCCTAGCTGTGCTTAGCTAAGCAGACACCAAGCAACAGGGCTCAAATGTGCTTCCAGCAAGCATGACATACCCCCTTTTCTTGTTCCTTTCACCTCCTGTCTACACAAAGGTGTTAGAGCACCTACACGGTTAGGTGCAGTCTGACACTTAGAAATTTTCCCCTCTAATCTGTGATTCAGTATAACTCCCCTCATTTGCATAGGACTGACTGCTAATTCCTAGTAACTACACTCACACTGAGCCTTTCCCCTTAGTAACCACTATTCCCTAGTATTGCTTACATATGCATGTCATTGACTATAATGGCAAAATCATGAATTGTGTGATAAAGGCTTATTTCATTTTTTTTTGTATTTTCAGGCAGATCCCATTGGCATGCCACTGCCCTATGCTTAAACAGCCAGAATCAGCCAAAAAAAAGTTATAATCTTATACAATTTCTTCTATTTTACATTCTAATGGACAGATATGCCTAACCCTTATAATGCATGCTTTTGTACGAGCTGTCATGCCTCCATTTTGTAGTTTGCAGAAATGTATTCAGCTACTAGCTGAATACATTTCTGCAGTCTACACTATTCTTGCATGGACACCTGCCTGCTTCCTGGATCACTAATTCACCTCATTTGTATGGTTTTCACCAGCAGATGGGGTAATTAGCATACAGGAGCTGTGTCTGTGCAGGAATAGTGTAGGAGTGCTCATGCACATGCCGGAAGCTCTATCCTGGATCACTCGGTGGCCATATTCAGTGCAGCAGCTCTTGCACTATTCCTGCACACTGTGCAGAGCTTGCTGAATCCTGGGGATAGAGACTAATATGAAAGGGTACTGTTATGTGCTATTAATATGCATATTAATGGTGTGTCCCCAGTATTAATCAGTCAGGGTCTCTATCAGTAATTGATGGCTGTGGCGATGGGTGAAGAAGCTGTAGGACAGGCAAAACTGATGCTGACATGGCTAGAGTAAGGGTGGTTTAATTATTTGTCCTTATGTGCGTGGATGTGTTGGCAAATGTCAAACAATATTCAAAATCTGTACTTGAAAGTCTGTTAATGGGTCAAAATTAAGATGAATGACATTAAACATATCATAGAACTATAATCTCACAGTAAGTAACAAACTGACATACATCTCGACTCAAACACCAGGATTAAGCAATGTTCCATGCAGGAATAACTTATTCCTGCATGGAAATGACCATTTCAGTGCAGCACGGCAGCACACCATGCATATTTATGAAGGCGTGCTGCCTCTGCACCTAAACGAGCATGGAGCGTGGACAAGTGCAGGGGATGTGTCTGAGAGCAGAGCTCTCACAATATACACGCCCCTGCACTCAAGAATTGCCATTCGGTAATTACAATGAGCGAGAACGCTCATAGTACAACAAATGCATACCTCTCAGCCATCCCTGATTGTCAGGGACGTCCCTGATGTATACTCAAATGTTAGCATTGTCCCACACAGGTGCCATTGGAATTATACTGAATAAATAATGACAATAATCAAGAGCTGATCACTTATATCACTGCAGGAAATGTACATTAATTTACATTCTGTAATGTCGTAAATGTCTCAAGTTAATAGAACTAATATGTTAAAAGTGTTCCTGATTGTCCCCAATTTTGTTTGGATTTGTCCCTGACTCAGTTGACAGTTGTCCCTGATTGTATGACAGCTACGATAACAATCACAATTTTATTTTTTTTTTTATAAAAGTGATAAAGTTTAACTGTAGATGTGTGGGTTTTCCCATTGCTTAGCTATGCATACTCCAGCTTAAATGGCACAAGAAGTTAAATAGCAAGACTCACTCAATTGAGTCAGCATTGCAATAGTGTACTGCTTAGAGCGCTCGCTTTGCAAGCAGTCATTCTGGGTTCGATTTGCACTATAGCAAATTCACATTTTACACGTGAAAGGAATTTATAAACAATTTTTTTGTTGTATAACCTACTAAATAACATATATTTGTGAAATGGAGTACTGCATTAAGCTCAGATGTGAGGTGTCATTGTAATAAAGTGGTGAAATCCCCCGATAAACACAAGTGCCCTATACAGTATACGTACACATGAATTACAGATACTAAACAAATTTATAACACGTAATGAATGATAAATCAATGCCATACAGCAAATAGTGTGTAAAGTTAAAAATAACCAACGCTAAGCATTGCACACCTCTGCTTACCAGGTGTAAGCAATGAGTAGCCCAGCTAAATAGATTTGCCCATTGGTATGCCACTTTAAGCAATGCCCGTAGCTTAGCATTTTCAAAACTGTCCAATTATGGCAAAGTGCAGGAAATCTGCCCTATTTAAACCCCACAGGTGAGAATACATCTCATAACAGGTTGCAGCTTCCTACTTTAGGCACAATGGCTGGTGTTGGGGAAGGATCATGCTTCTAAGCACAATGCTGGGACATCCAGGAGTCTAAGGTCATGGTAGGAATCATGGTAAAAGACCATGAACAGAGACTGTTGCAGCGCCAGTACCAGTGCTCCCAATATAAAGCAGAAGCCTGGGACCATCTCGCCCATGACATTACCAGTGCCACCGGTATCCCTCGAATGGGTGAGCAGGTCAGGCATCACTATGTTGACTTGAAATGGAGGAAGAAGGAGCTCTTGGATCAGGGGATCCAAGAAGCTAGGCAGAGGGGTGATGTCCCAGCAGTGTGTAAGTACTCATTCTACTAACTGTTTAATAATTGCCTAGCTTGTGTATATTATGGATAGGTATGGCTAAATATTCCTCTATGTCTCTGGCAGCTGCAGTGGAGCAGGCTGTGAATCGGGAAGCCCATGCATGTAGGCTGCAAAGGCTGTGTTGTGAGGCAGGTTAGTAATAATCTTGCATGTACTGTCATAAGAAATAAATATAAAAGTAGTAGAAAGTTAATTGCCAGTATAAAAACTGTATTGTGTATGTGATGTATTGAATAAACCAGACAATATGGCAGGAAGAGTCTCATATAGGTTGTATTTAAATAAAAGGGTAACAGCCTGGCAATAAAGGTCTAACTCCTGGACTGGTATCATATGGTAATGTAGTGGTGCATTCTCTTAATAGTACTGTTGTATTAGGCACTCTTACCATGCTGTGCTACATATATATACTGCGGTGGTGGTGCTGTGGTAGCGTTGTCGCCTCACAGTTAGATGTTGCCCATTTGATTCTCAGTTAGAGCGTCTTCTGTGTGGCGACATGTGTGAATGGGCATTCCTTCATTGAAGGTTGTGCATTAGGCCCGGCAAGCCAGCAATTAAAACTCTACTGCCAATCATTAGCAGACCGGAGTTCCGCTGTGGCAACCCCTAACCGGGAAAAGCCAAAAGACACACACACACACACACACACACACTCACACACACACACACACACACACACACACACACACACACACACACACACACACACACACACACACACCCACGCTGTGCTACATAAATAAAATGTGTAGGAATGTCTGTATAAGACTGTTGTAATCACAAGGTCATATTGTACAACTGAGAGAGACTTAGACAGAAAACAGTAAAAAGATACTCAGCCAAATCCAAATAGCACACTCTACTGTGACTGTATTTTTATCACACACAGCCATGATTCGAATCCTGGGAGTGGTAGTAAGCTGTATGCATAATCATACCCCTCAACTGTACAGATTTTTTCAGAATGTTCAGATAATTGGCTTATATTTTCTGCATGTCACCCTGTCCCCCTGGGAAATCAGTGCGATGATCCCAGAATTTTAGGCAGCTTTTAATGACATATAACTGATTGTCAAACCAGTAAATATTCAGAAAATGTATATGAAAACAAACCTGTCATTGTAGAAACTCACCATTTCCACCTGCATGTTGTCAAGCCTTGACCAGAGTGTGTGCAATAAGAGATTGAGAGCTCTGTACATCAACCTGGAATCTGGGAATATGTGTAGAAACAGTCAGGTAGTGCTAACAAATAATTCCTCCACAGGTACACCAAGTAAGAGGTGTAAACTGTAGGTAAAACACAATTCATGTATATACTTGACTACAAACATACCACTGTCCAAACTTAGGCCATGGGGTAGTGTAGTAATACCTGTAAGGTACAGATTACAGCAGTGACTAAGAAAGTTGTGAGAACTACAGGGATATATAAGTTAAGTGACATCTCTCTCTCCCCCACCATATCTGCAACAATAATCTAAATACACAACTAGGTGGGTATGTGTACAATTAAATCGACTGATGGGACATATGTCCTATTGTTTGATAAATACTGAAATGTCTTTCTATGCATGTTCCATGTTGAAATACTCCCACATCGGTAGCCTTTTGCCATCAATGTAATCTGCATGCTGTTGTAATGGCCACTATGGTTCCATATATGCATGTGTTCTGTTTGCCATGCATCTGTTCCAAATCTGGTGTTTTGGGTTAATGGAAATATCTATGTATGCTATTATACCTAATCCTGGAATGTGTTGACTATTACTAACCCACATATGTTTTAAAATTGCAACACTATAACACGTTTGGGAAGGCCAGTCCCAGCGGACCCACCACTCCCACCTCATTTAGCTGTGGCACTGGGCACCAGCACATCTGGGGCCCACCCTGGGACCTCCTCGTCCACTGGTCCTGCACCACCTTCGGGTGGAACCACCTCAGGGGATGGGGCTCGTCCCCCACTGGGAACAGGCACGGACAGGAAACTGTCACCTGTAATCAGGTCTGGGGTCTGGTGCATAGCGAGCTCTGCAGGGAGTTTGGAGATCTGCTATGCCAGCTTGAGGGCCACATGGTACATTTAGAGGGTCAGCTTGCCCCTCCTACCCAGCCCCCAGCACAGTCATCTTTGGGGCCGTGAAGGTGTAGTTGTGACTGCTCAAGGGTGGGGACCTCACTCCCACTGTTTCCATTTAGGGGCTCATTGGCTTCTGACTTCCAAACACCCCTCTCCATCCAAAGTGTTTATCCCCACATGTGTCATATACCTCCCCTTTATGCTGTCTTGTCTGTCATCCTACCCAACCTACCTCCCCAAATATACCTACTATCCTTCCCAAACTTCCCACTCTCACCTTAAAAAAAAGGGCAATCTGTTCCCAAAAGAATCTTGCCCCATACATAGCTGTTCATTTTGCACGTGTCCACTGGACACACGTAATCTGGTGTAAATGGCTTCACAACATATTATTGTTGTCCTCATCCCTCTCTCAGGGTTTGAGTGCCCAAATCTACCTCCAAATTCAGTGTATATGCACAGCTGTTGCTGTAGAAGAAATGGGCAGCTGTGGACCTCCCCTAAACCTGTCCTGCACATCCCTAGCTATTTATCCTATTGCCTTTCCCTCTTTGCCCCCCCCTTTTTTACTACTTTCCTATCACCCCTTTTTCTTTTCTTTTAAAGAAATTAGCATGGGGTAAGCGGGAGTAAGCACTTTTATGCAGTAGTAAGCGTGTTTAAGCCTGTTTGTGCAGGGGGTAAGCAATACGCACATAGAATAAGCAATTTGAAGCTAAATCTCTGTAAGCATATTTAACCAGAAGTTAACATTACTTACCATCGTGCAAACTCACACAAACCCACTTTCAACTGCATAAAAGTGCCTTAGTCACTGTGTATCCAGCAGCCCCTGTTCTGCCCAGCAACAAAATAATCAGCTTTTGCAAACCTCAAACCCGGGACCCTGTACATTATAGCCACAGTGAATTACCACTACACCATATGAACTGCACTGAACATTGAGGTACTGTCAAACATATCATACAACACAGTCATTTAACATTAGGGAAAATGTTTTATATTTGTAGATGTATGTATGTATAAATATATATATATATATATATATATATATATATATATATATATATATATACATGTGTGTGCATATATAAATATATATATATATATATATATATATATATATATATATATATATATATATGTATATAGATATATATATCTGTATATGTAGACAGACAGATATATATATATAAATAACTAAAATATATTTATATAACATAAATTGTGTGTGTGTGTGTGTGTGTATATATATATATATATATATATATATATATATATATATATATACATATATGTGTGTGTGTGTGTGTGTGTGTGTGTGTGTGTGTGTGTGTGTGTGTATATTTAGTGCAATTGCACATCGGAACCACATCCTGAACCTCTCACTGCAAAAGGTATTAGTACCTATAGCTATGTAGAAGAAGAGTAGCTGTAAAGGCTGCACAGTATATCCAATAGCCATAAGTCCTGTATTTGCACCTGTTAAAATGTCCAGTGGTTCACTCGTTCCCACAAATGATAATATTTGCATGAGACATATACCCACACGCAATGCAATGGACTTGACACCACATACAAGTATGCATACAGAGAAAAATGTATTTGTGTACTATTGAATTGTTCATGCCATTTGTTACTACACGCAGGTGTTTGAAATACATAATCACTGATTAATGCAAGTCTCACACAAAACAGTTGATGCAAGTAATGTGAAAAATATAACATACTATGCTGTCCAGGCTAAGGCCTTCAAGTAGTACAACAGTAAAAAAGCACTTGCCTTGAAGATAAGAAACAATCAACACTTAATTACAGATGTAGTTCAGCAGCCTCCAATTACGCTCTGTACTCAACCTCTAGGGGGAAATGTAGTAGTTGCGAAAATGTCAATGTATCTGTTACATAACAATGCTTAACTTAAAATGTCACTATCACACTGACAATCAGAACTGTGTGTACCACTGTAAACTGTAGGTCACCACTGCTCCCATGGAGAAAATATGGAAATGTAGAGCCATAAACCTCAATGTGTCTTAACACAGATATCCCTCATGTTGTAACAGCCTAGGTTAAAAACACTGAATACCCCTTCCCCATAAAGAGTTGCACATGGGCAAATAAGACTGTGTACCACACACTGACCTCCATAATGTACAAGGTCACACATGTTTTGTCCAGCTGTTGCCCTCATATATATGGAATCTACCCTACGATTTGTGTGGGAGTCCACAACATGACTGAAATGATAGCAGGAATGTTAGTAGTAAATAATGATAGGCCATTACCTAACAACCTCTTACTGTATTACATCAGGACAAAGCCTGGAATATATGTAGAGGAGAGAGGCTGGAGCACACGGCCATATTTCCAATATTGCTGTTACACACTGTGGAAGTTGCTGGTGTTACAGGATTGGTTGCAACATATCTGTACTCAGAAATATGAAGTCAGAAACACAAAGTAATGTTGCCATGTACTGATAGCTATCAACAGAGTTATGCCACTGATCTGTCAGACACATGACCTGTGTGGTGAGCAGACAAAACATAAGAGCCAACCCTCTGGCCATCATGTGGATAGGCCCACAGTTGACAGCTGTGCAGACAGACTGCATTCCATACAAACTAGAATGTTCACCCAAACCCTGTAAAACCAGCAGTATGCAATGCAGACAACAGCAATACTTATACTCTGTCTGTAGTTTTTGAACCTTATACAAACTTGTATGTGTCCTATGTCCACATGTCCTGTTGTAGAAGTTATTGCCACCTGCTGTCTGTAACAATACTGCCTACACACAGGAAGGATGTCTTCCATTCAGGAAAGGTAAAGGGACAACCCCCACAATTTTGCAGTCATTAATATTAGTGGGTTGCTATGATATTGGCTATTGGAAGTACTAAACGGCTGGCTGCATGCAATTAGCATATGGGTAACACCAACTGGTGCAGAGGCCATCACCTACTTCTGAGCAGCATCTACAAAAGATATGCTGTAACCTATTCAAAGTAGCTCGATCCCTGTACTGGAGAGAGAGAGACACACAGAGAGAGACTGAGAGAAAGAGGAAGATTGAGATCCCAACAAAAAAGAACCAAAACAGAACTAAAAGTTAAAAACAAAAGTTATACAAACAGGAAAAACAGCAATCAAGCCAGACATACTTGAGTTGTAACACAGAAAAGAGCATACTACTATAACAGGAATGTGAACCATGGCACCATTGTATGTGAATGTAGTATTTGGTCTGTAATAATGGGACAGATGATTTTGAAGGCTTGATATGTGTCATCAAGACTTGCTGTAATGATGTCCCACTGAACAACTGCTATGGACATAACATCTGGCCCTGTGGGCAGTGAGCCATACCTGTCAACTGTGTGGATCTCCACAGAATGACAAAATGTAACCCATCATAATGTCTGTGTTGTTCCTCCAAACATGTACACGAGTCTAGAAAATAGCTGAAGGTGGGAGAAATGAAGTCATTATACACACGAGTGTCAGATCCCACCACCTGCAGAACAGTCATGCCAGTGTGAAATGTATCATGCACAAACATCATTGGTGTGTAATAGGCCTATCTACAATCTGCCCCTATATATTCCCCCTAATTTGAGGCTGTGTCCACATGTAATTCTCTGTGTTGTAGCAAGGCAGAAAAGTGTAGCAGTTCAGGAATGAGTGTCAGGGTGTGGACCTCATGTCTGAAGTCACTCTCTCTCTCTCTCTCTCTCTCTCTATATATATATATATATATATATATATATATATATATATATTCATATCACTTCACTGAATCACCATTTCACTGACACCCATTTCACTTGAGACCAAATCACCTACAGTTCATTTCCTTGAAAGTTAATTTCATCTAAAGCCCATTTCACTTACAAGTAGTGGTCTTAGGTATGTCAAAGGTGTAATATCCTGTTCCCCACTGTAGTGCGATATTGGTGTTAGTAGCTATAGTTAGGGGGGTTGTGGGGGCACCCCCCCCACAAAGGGGGTGTAGACCACATGCATTAGTTTTCTGTTGGCTGGTGTTGTTTTACATTATATGGTAAAACCCAACTTGGTGTGGGGCTACACCCCCCCCACACCACCCCTAACTATATATACTTACACCAGGATTGCAATACAGTGGGGAAAAGGACATATACCTTTGACTTGCCTTACAGTACTTCTTGTCAGTGAAATGATTATTAGGTGCAATGACTGTTAGGTAACATTAACCTTAGGTGAGTTTGTCTCAATGAAATGAGTGTCAGTGAAATGGTCTTTCAGTAAAGTGATACGAATCTGTATATATATATATATATATATATATATATATATATATATATATGTATGTATATATATATATATTAAAAAATGTCCCTACTATTGAATGACTGTACTGTATGATATGTTTGGTACCACCTCACACACACCTGCAGCCCAGATGGCTTACTGGTAAATATAAATAAAGAAAATAGCAGTGTCTTCTTAGGTTACCACACTTTAATAAAACAATAAAATCACCTCCAGTTAGCGCTTTCATCTCAACTCTACAGAGACTTCTTCAGACTGAGGTTAACTTCAACAGAATTCATTTTTTTAAGGCTTCAAATGTCACATGGTTTAAACTCATCACATGATACATTCACTTTAAAATGTCAGTTCCTCTTCCTTCCAACTTCCAAAAAGCTAAATTTGCGAAAATACTACAAAAAAGTTAAGAATAACATTTAAAAATACACTCAGGAAATGCTTAATATATTTCCTAAAATACTTAATACATTTGAAAACATTTAAGAAACACACTTTCACCAACATACTACTACGCTATGTTTTTTAAAACATATTACTAATGTTTGAGCCTCTTTATTTTCAAATACATAACAGATTCCTCCCTATCATTTATACCTGGTTTGAAGCAGGCATTAAATATGACCTGCCATAAGTATTCTAGCCAACCCAGCTCTTCTTCAATATTCATAACAGTATTATCACTAGGAAGGGCCTCTACTAACAAGAATTTATACTCTCTTTTATAATTTTTTAACGTATAGTGTTTGCTTAATGCATTCTTTTCATCCCTTCTCTGTATGGCATATTTATGCTCATAAATCCTTTTATATAGCTCTCTAGTTGTTCTGCCAATATAAAAGGATTTACAATCCAGGCAGGTTATTAAATATGCAACATTTTTCGATTTACAATTAAAAGCACCTGAGACTCTAACCACATTCTTACCCACCTTTATTTCTGAGGAATCTGTGTATAGAAAGTTGCACATATTACAATTAAAGCATCTTATCATCCCCTCTCTTATTTGCCACTTCCTTTGGTTTATTTAGTTTAGCTTGAAAGACGTTCTTATAACGTTTAGCCCTCTTCTGCACAAACTTTGGTTGTTCATCTATTTTGTTAATTATTTCACTATTTGTTTTAAGCACTCCCTAATTATGACTTTTCACCCTTTTTATTGCTCCTGAATCTACACTATTTTGTATGTTCATTGCTGTTCTATACTTATATTGTGTCATACAATATTCATTTCTTGTTTTACTTTTTTCTCTCATCTCTATTTGTTCTTGTAATATAGGTTCCTAGGTGGGTACTAAGCTATCTGCATGAGGGCATTTATAAGCCTAGCCAGAGTGTGTCGGCTTTCGCCGCCCCATTAAATAATTAACTGAGCCTCTGTCAAGCAGAGCCAATTAAGTGATCCCAGGGGTGTATTTTCTGTTACCCATCCACTCGTCAAGGTTTTTCTTGAAGAGTGTTAGTGAGGGGCCTTGCCTAATGTAGATAGGAATTTTGTTCCAAAGCATGGGGACTCTCTGTGACAGGAATCTATCATTCCAGCATGTTCTATTTATTGTTGTGGTGAGGTTTAGCTCACTACAGTGCATGGCTTGCAGTGACTTGGATTACTTTAGGTGGAGCATGTCCATCAATTCTGAGTTGGACATGGCTTTGTAAGCGATATGCTACTAAGTACAGCCAGAGTTATTTCAGTCAGTCTGCATAGGACATATGTTTGAGACCAATAATCCTCTTGGTGAGGTATTGTGGTCTTTCCAGCTGTTGGAAGTGTCTTGTATGGTACGTCCCACATGGGGCATTGTACTCTATGATGGGTCTGATGAGTGACGAGTAGAGGGGCACTATAACCTCTTTATTTTTAGATGCAAACCCTTTAGTAATTAGATGGGCCACATAGAAGGATTTCCTAACTACTTTGGCAATATGATTGTCAAATGAAAGATTACTATCTACCTGGTTCCCCAGATCTCTTATTACCTTTTCTGTATTAAGGTGGCTTCCACCTATGTGGTAATTCGTGGGTGTTTTGTTTTTCCCAAATGGGATGACTATGCATTTTTTGGCATTTAGCTTGAGGCCATAACTTTGACACTAGGTGTCTGTCTCAGTAAGGCCTTTTTGGAGGATGTCCGTATCAGCCGGAGAGTCAATTATGTCTCACAGTTTGCAGTTATCGGTGAACTTGGTTAGCCATAGTCCTCCTTTGTTTGCCTGTACTTCTGAGAAGTACATACAGAACAGTAGTGGGTCCCAGGACTGAGCCTTGTGGGACACCACTTATGACTGGTTTAGAGTCGGACCTGGAGCCTGCTATTCTTACCACGTGAGTTCTGTGTGTAAGCCAGTTGGCAACCCATCTTGTGATGTAGGGGTTTATGTTCAGGCTGGTGAGTTTTTCTTTACCTGAGTGAGGAATGGTGTCAAACACCTTGGCAAGGTCAAGGTAGGCTGTATGAACCGCCTTTCCCTCATCTATGGGCTTGGTGGCTGTCTCAAAGAAGTCAACCAGGTTTAGTAGGCATGGTTGGCCCTTAACAAAGCCAAACTGGGTTGAGTCAAGTGTTTGGAGGTTCCTAATGTCTTTGTTAATGAGTTCCATGCTGATGCGCTTTATAGCCTTGCAGACCAGGCTAGTCAGGCTTATGGGGCAATAGCTACCAGGGTCAGTTGTGGCGTCTCCTTTGTGGAGCAGAATAACCATTGTTGTGCACCATTCTATGGGCATGTAACCTGTGGAGAGGCTGAGGCTGAACAGTGTGTTTAGGTAGGGGGTTAGTTCATTCTGTAGTTCATGCAAGATGCATCCTGGGACACCATCTGGCCCCATTGCCGCTGTGTTTTTGGCTTTTGAAAGGGCTGCTTTCACTTGTGCATCTGTGATTTCCGGGACACTACACATTTCCAGTATTGTTATGGGCCCTTTTGGAGTTAAGAGGGGGGGTGAAGTTTGCACTGAATCTATCTGCCGGGATGTTGGCAATATCAGTAGGTTCAGTATATTTTGTGTTATTTTGCACTAGCTCAGAGCATATCTGTGAGTTGCCACTTAGATTCTTGACATAGCTAAAGAAGGCTTTGTGGTTATCTTTTGAATCCTTGGCTATTTTTCTTTCGAAGTTAGCCTTGGATAATTTTATGAGGGACCTTAGTTTCTTACTGATACTGATCAGGGATGTCTTTCCTTCTTGGGATTTGCTTTTTTTCTGAACTGGTTTCCTCCTTTTATTGTATAACCTGTTTATGGCAGGGGTCCACCAGACTGGTTTCCTTCTCTTAGGGGAGCGAGTCTTGGTTTTGCTAGGGATGGCATGATCCATGCATCCTTGTAGGTGCTCATAGCGTGCATTTGTAAAGGATTCTGCATCTTGGGCAGCATTATCCTTTAGCGTGGGGGCTGTGAAACTTACTACCTCTGTCTTAAGTAAGATGAAGTTTGCTTTATAAAAGTTTTTCACTGTGGCTTCCTTGGTTGGTGGTGGTGGTGGAGTGTAGACATCCAGAGTTATTAGTTTATGGTCTGATCTAACCAGTGACAGGTTGACCTCTGGTGTGGAACACCTGTCGCCCATGTTGGTGATGACCAGGCCCAATATGTTTTCACCTCTGGTAGGGGAGTTTACCAGCTGATCCAGGGCATTTGAGTTGATAAATTCTAGGAAGCTCTGAGCCTGGGAGTTTGTACTCAAGTAGTTTTCCCAGTTAATGGTAGGATAATTGAAATTGCCCAATATCAGGTCATTCGGTAGGATTTTCATGTTTTCCAGTGTCTCCAAAAAGGCGGAGTGGTCCTGGGTCATGGAGGATGACCTGTAGCAGGCCACAATTTGCATTGCAGATTTACCCGATGTTAGCTGCACATGGATGATCTCAGAGATAACCTGGAGGTGTAGGTATCCTTGATGAATATGGATACACCCCCTCCTTTTGTGTTTCGGTCCGTGTTCTGTGGCCAAAATGTGTGGTATGAGTTGTAGCCCGGTAGTGCTGGAGTGCTCTCTGGAGCATTGAACCAGGTTTCAGTTACTGCACAGATGTTGACATTCTCCATACTGAAGAGTGCTTCAAGCTATATGCATTTTGAGATTTATACTCCTGGCGCTGAGTAGCATAACCCTCATTTTTTTATTTGTGCTTTTTATGGAGGTGGGTTTGACTTTTGAGCCTTGCCTAAAAAAGGCACTATGGGGGCAGCAAGAGCCTTGGCCAGTACTTGAAAGCCTAGGGGTGACAGGTGTAAGCCGTCTCTTGCAAAGCAATGTGTCTTGTCGAGCATGTCGTCCCAGGCTGACAGACACTGGATCCCCTTTGGATGACACCAGAAGCTTAGCCAATTGTTGAAATTGATCATTTTTTTCTTTATACTGAGGTATCCTTCTTGGTGAGGGCGGGATGCTACTCAGGGTCAGGGTCATACCCACCTGGGCTACATGATCAGAGAGCTCTTCTATGTCTCTTTTCATGTAGCATAGGGAGGTACGTCTCAGGTCATTCACACCAACATGAACAATGACAAAAACATATTTGTACTTGTTCTGGAGTGACCTGAGTGCTTGTGTTATGTGGCAGATTCTGGCTCCCGACAGGCAGTTGACAGTAACCTTCTCCTTGTCCAGCCTAATGAGTGGGACGTCAGTGTGCCTGACTATAGAGTCACCTATTACAAGTGTGTTAGGTATGTTATTTCACCTTAAGGGCTGTGATTGTGCAGCACATTGATTTTGTGTTTTATGTGTTGTCTGGTTTGTGACGGGAGATGCAGGCTTTTTGGGTGTCTGCTTTGGAGCTCTCGGATGCTTTTGCAGGTTTTTATTTAGAGCGTCAGAGTATGATTTAGTGTATTTATGTGTATTTTTTGCCAGTGCTGGTTTAGTAGGTCTATGTGAGGCTGGAGGTGTTTTGCAAGCATTAACCTTCTCCTCATGACTGTCTGTTCCATTCTTGAGTGGAGAGACCTTAGTCACCAGTTTGGCTGTATAAGTGCATCTCTCACATATGTTAGTGTTTTGTGGTAGGAGGAGAGGGTTGTCTGTGTACATGAGGCAGTTGTAACATTACCTCAGGATACCCAGGTTCACCAGCTGGACTGGACAGTACACCAGAAGTTGCCCTTTGGTCATGCCTGAATAGTAGGGTGAGCTGCTTAGTTGTTTGGTTGGTGAGGGGTGGATAAAGAGCCTTGCCCTGCTGGGCAATCAAGTGTTGGGGTATATTAGTGCTTGCTATTAGGTCTTAGCAAGTGCTGGACTGTAGGATGCTTTTTGAGTGCTTAGGTTGAGAGACAAGTTTCAAGGGAAAAACTGAATAGGAGACTTAGTGGAGCCGGGAATAATTTAACCATAGCTAACCGGTGCTGCCCAGCGTGCAAAACCGTGCAAATGCGTTTTTTAAATTACTAACTTCTGGGCTGGAACCACTCCTCCAGGGACAGATGGCTGCTCAAAGTTCCCCTCTCTCACAGGTGAACAGGGAAACTTCCCTCTATCCAAGTAAGGTATGGGCAACTCAGAAACTTGTAACACAGCCCTGAATTCAGCACTAGTCTAAAAACTGGACTATACTAGCTTAGAAGGGTGGGAAACAAGGAATGTTTTTTTTTTTTTTTTTTTTTTTTAAAGATAAGGCAAAAACAATAAAAAGTACACTTAAAACAGCTTTAAACGACTACAAGTGATCAGAAAAGGCTATTGTACTTTAGTGTGTAGCCTACAACAGTTAAATTATTTAAACAAAAAATGACTTTTTGAAAGTGCAGGCAGTCAAATAAGTGCAATATGTGAAAAAAAAGCTTTTAAATCACAATAAATGTTGGAAAATCAGTGTTTAGGTGGAAAACAGTTAAATACAGCAAGAAAATACAGAAAACTGATACTTAATCACTCTCTCTCTTTTAAGATAGAAGGCTTGTATCAGTTTAAGGCTTTCTAGTGCTTTCCAGTAGGTTAGTTACAGGAATGATGGGAAAGAAGCGCAAATATGGTCTTTTAAACCAGAAAGTTGAAAGAGATGGGCAGCTTCCCAAATAATCAATAAACTACAATTCCTGGGCCAAGAACCACTCCTCTTGTGGTAGACAGGCTACCTAGTACTTAACACTCCCGCTGATAAGCTAGAAGGCTCCACTCATTCATTATTTCTTTTTCTGGATATCCTCTAACTTCCATCTTGGAACAAAAGTATTTTGCCTCATTTAAAAAATCTTCATCTTTATATGTTAAGCTTCTTATTCTACTTAACTGTCCCTTTATTATATTCATTTTGGTTTTCTTGGGGTGCAAACTTGAATAGTGTAAATAACTATTATTCTGAACTTCTTTCTTATAGATTTTAGATACCAAATTTACTTTCTCTTTATATACTGTAATATCTAGATAATTAATTTATTTCTTATTATAATTGTGTGTAAAATCTAAATATGTACAAGCATTATTCATATACTTAATGCTTTTGGTGTTTATTGTACTTTAGTTGCAGCTGTGTCTTAATGGAAAACCATGCAATTCCTGGGACAAGTTTTGTCTCATTACCAGCAGGGTGTATTTTGAATGATACACCTATGGGTTCACTTATCACCAACAACAAAGCGAGTGGTAATGCCTTGGCTAATAGTGGAAGAAGAAGGAGTTTCATATCAAGGAGGAAGTCTTGAAAGCATGTTTAGCCCCCCCCCCCCACAAATCCTTTTATTGTGGCAAATGTACAACAAATGCAGATGCAACATAAAAATATCATAGTGAATTGTTTGGTGAGTTTGAAAAAGACTTGACCAAACTAAAGAGATTGCAGTGGGACAATTTCTTTTTAGAAACCTATCAAAAGGTTCAAAGAGTGCCAAAAGGCTTGAGAATCAACAAATTACCAGCTGGAGAAAATCTGCCGAAAGAATTGGTGGATACATGGCTGGTGGTTAATCAGAATGCTAGACTGCAGTATGTGGAACTGTTACTAAATCACAATAGAAAACTAGTATCAGAGTTATCAGAGAATGTGCAAAACAACTACAATATGTTAAAAGAAATTAACACAACAGAAAATTTCAACAGTAAAATAAGTATTTTGCAAGATAACATGATTAAGCTTAATGAATGGTTAAGCAGCAGAAAACTTAAAAAAAAATACGAACGAGACAGAACAGATTCTATAGGGCATGTGGCAGCAGCCTATGGACTATGTTTACACAATTGCATATAAGTAAATGAAGCCACAAGTGAGAGGCATCAGCAGGAAGTGGAAACCAATGCCATAAGGAGGTTGGAATGCTTAAATAGTAAAGCAACCATTGAAACAAGGTCAACAGAATATGAAGCAAGGAAAAAGAACAGGTTGGGAACAACAAAAAGCCCATTATAATATAATGGAAACTGTAACAATGCAACAGCAAGTCCCCAATTGAGAGAGATATTGGAAGATGGTGAACGGGGGGGGGGGGCAGAAAAACAAAGTATGCCTTTAGTAAAGAGCAGACAAGCTGTGGATGTCTATCAAAGAGTTAATGAAAGACAAAGAACCTGGACCCAGGTAACAGCAGAGAGTGGACATAATAAATCTAAAAATAACTGGCAGCCAAAAAACGGCTTTGTGAGGAAAGAAAATCAGAAGAGGTATTGGGGACAGAAAAAAACAGTCATGGAAAACATAGGTACAGTAAATTTTAAAACTATTAATTTATCTACTTATATTTTTCAAGTCAAGAATGTTTAGCTCTCAGCAAAGGATGGAACTTTGCACCAACTCAACGAGCAAATAAAGCAGAGACAATAAATGGCCAGAGAGAGACTATGTCAGATTGTTCCATTTTGAGGTGATGTTGAAAAATTATGAAAGAAGTGATGTGTTACTTTACAAACCAAGCTGTTACAACCCTCCTTTATGTAAGGAGTTGAAAATGCTTTTGAGCATATGTGAAGCACAGATAGTTGAAGTATTAGAAAAGAAGGCTGAGTATAATTATTTTAATATGTCTATGAAAGAAAAAGAATGCTTTAGCAATTTGTTAGATAAAACTGATTTACTGCTGTTAAAAGCAGATAAAGGTGGGTTCTTGGTAGCAATGGACAGGGCAGACTATGAAAGTAAAATGAAGGAATTACTAACAGAGGTTAAATATTATAAGAAAATTAATATGAGAGAAGTAAGAAAGGGGTATGCATTAATATATGCATGTATTGAAGAATTGTTCCTAACTGGTAGGATAGATGAGAGAGTTAGGAAGAGTTTATTGACAACCAACCCCAAAATAAGTAAGATATCAGGAATACCTAAAACTCATAAAAATCTTAACAACCCTCCTCTAAGACCTATAGTAGCCAGTGCAGGTAGCAAAACCGAGGGCCTGTCAGTATATGTAGATAAGCATTTGCAAAAAGTAGTCTCTGTAAGTGAAACTTATATAAGAGATACTTTTGACTTCCTAAATAAATTAAAATAAATAAAAGTAGAAGAAGAGGACCTTCTAGTAACATTGGATATAAAATCTCTCTACAGAGTCATCCTCAATGAAGAAGGGATGAAAACTGTGAGAACTGAATTATTGAAATCAAAGAAATACTCAGCAGATACAGTAGCTTTAGTAATGGAAATGATAGATATAGTACTGAATTACAACTACTTGTCTTTTTATAAAGAAATCTATGTACAAATGAATGGGGTTGTGATGGATGCAGCCCTATCACCCAGCTTTGAAAATATGTTCATGAATGGCTGAGAAGCAACAAATGTATTAGAAAGTGAGTATAAACAGTAAATAGTCAAGATTGTGCATTTTATTGATGATGTTTTTATGGTGTGGAGAGGAATGATGGACAGACTAGAATAGTTCATTAAGTATATGAATAGTGTGTGTACATATTTAGATTTTACAGTATATAAAGAGAAAGAAAGTTTGGTATCTAAAATCTATAAGAAAGAAGTTCAGAATAATAGTTATTTACACTATTCAAGTTTGTACCCCAAGAAACCAAAATGAATATAATAAAGGGACAGTTAAGTAGAATAAGTAGCTTAACATACAAAGATGAAGATTTTTTAAATGAGGTGAAAGACTTTTGTTACAAGATAGAAGTTAAAGGAAGTTAGAGGATATCCAGAAAAAGAAGTAATAAAAATATTGCAAGAACAAATAGAGATGAGAGAAAAAAGTAAAACAAGAAATTAATCTTGTATGACGCAATGTAAGCATAGAACAGCAATAACCATACAAAATAGTGTAGATTCAGGAGCAATAAAAAGGTGATAAATCATAATTGGGGAGTGCTTAAAACAAATAGTGAAATAATTAACAAAATAGGTGAACAACCAAAGTTTGTGCATAAGAGGGCTAAAAGTTATAAGAACTTCTTTCAAGATAAGCGAAATAAGCCAAAGGAAGTAGCAAATAAGAGAGGGATGATAAGATGCTTTAATTGTAATATATGCAACTTTCTATACACAGATTCCTCAGAAATAAAGGTGGGTAAGAATGTGGTTAGAGTTCCAGGTGTTTTTAATTGTAAATCGAAAAATGTATATTTAATAACCTGCCTGGATTGTAAATCATTTTATATTGGCAGAACAACTAGAGAGCTATATAAAATGATTTATGAGTAGAGCATAAAGATGCCATTCAGAGAAGGGATGAAAAGAATGCTTTAAGCAAACATTATAAGTTAACAAAATTGTAAAACAGAGTATAAATTCTTGGTAGTAGAGGCCCCTCCTAGTGATACTACTGTTATGAATATAGAAGAAGAGCTGGGTTGGCTAGAATACTTATGGCAGGTCAAGCGTAATGCCTACTTCCCACCAGGTTTAAATGATAGGGAGGAATTTGTTATGTATTTGAAAAGAAAGAGGCTCAAACATTAGTAATACTTTTTAAAAAACATATAGTCTAGTAGTATGTTGGTGAATGTGTGTGTTTTTTTTAATTTTTTCAAATGTATTAAGCATTTTAGGAAATGTATTAAGTATTTCCTGAGTGTATTTTTAAATGTTTTTCTTAACTGTTTTGTAGTATTTTCACAAAGTTAGGTTTTTGGAAGTTGGAAGGAAGAGGAAGTGACATTTTAAAATGAATGTATCATGTGATGAGCTTAAACCATGTGACAATTGAAGCCTTAAAAAGGAATTTTGTAGAAGTTAACCTCAGTCTGAAGAAGTCTCTGTAGAGTTGAGATGAAAATGATAACTGGAGGTGATTTTATTGTTTTATTAAAGTGTAGCAACCTAACAAGACACCACTATTTTCTTTATTTGTTTTTACAAGTTTATTGGTGAAAAGCTGCTTTTGGTGGTTATTGGTAAATATATGTGGCTATGGTGTGCAGGGTCCTGGGTTACACACTTGCAAGGACTGATAATGTATCTGTTGGCTAGAACAAGGGCTGTTAGATACATAGTGATTAAAGCACCCATAAGCACATGTTAGTGGACAGTCATGTATGGTGTGACATTTGTGTTGGTAACACATCACCCTGTGTGTGTTAAGGTGAGAGTGGAATGTTAGGGAAATATAGTAGGTATATATGGGGAGGTAAGGTGGTTTGGGAGACAGACATGATGGACAAAACAGCATACAGGGTTGGTGTATGACACATGAGGTGGGTAAACACCTTGGAGAGGGAGGAGTGGTTGGAGATAGGAAGACCTATACAGATCAAATGGAAATAGTGGGGCTGAGCTCCCCACACATAGGCAGTCATCTCTGTGCCTTCATGACCCTGAAGGTAGCTGTGCTGGGGGCTGAGCAGTAGATGCAGGCTGAACCTCTGCATGTGACACGAGGACATCATGGTTGTGTTGCTGAGCACACAATTCCATGCAGAGCTTCCTATGCACTAGACCCTGGACCTGACCTCAGGTTACAGGATCCTGCCTGTGTGCACGTCCAGGGGGGGCACAGGCCCCATCCCCTGAGGTGGGTCCACCTGATGGTAGTGCAGGACCAGCTGATGAAGAGGTCTTGTGTTGGGTCCCAAATGTGATGCAGCCTACAGCCATGGCCAGATGAGGTGGAAGAGGTGCGTCTGTTAGGAACAGCCTTCCCAAATGTGATATTTTGTTGCAGTGTTACAACGCATGTTGTCAGTAATAGTCAACATAATCGAGGATTAGCTATAACAGCATGCATACATAGTCCCAGTAACCGAAAACACCAGATTTGGAACAGTTGCATAGCAAACAGAACAGATGCATATATGAATCCACAGTGGCCATTACAATGGCATGTAGGTGACATTATTAGCAACACCAAAAAAACAAAAAAAACTCGGAAAACTATAAAAAACAATGTACAGCAAGCATATGAAACACAGAAGAGTCCCAGAACTCAAACAATGAAAATTGCAAGCCTTTAATGTAAGCGCTTTCATGGAGGTCAATGCCCCCACTTCTTCAGACAACTTTGCAACATAATTACCAAGCTTTTTATATGCTTAATTTACATCATTAATTGTTTAATTACCAATCAAAAATTGCTACTTTTAAAACTACTATAGACACATACCATTAGACTACAATGTTACAAATTAGCACAATATGTGCATTATATACTTAAAAAACATCAGTAAAAAAGCTCTATATATAGACATGTATATTTTTCTATAAAAATATACAAATATATGCTCTAAATAAAAATATGTAAACATATATAAACCATTATTAAATATCAACATTTAGTGACTACCTGCTTAGCAGCTTTCCTTATTGCATACGCCCAACCATTATCTACATAGTGCCTTAAGCTTTAAAGTACTTTTGATAGACATATATTCATTTAAACCAGGAGGGGAATAAGCTAAGGTCCTTATTTGCCAGAATGTTTCCTGTTCTTCAAGGATGAGCTGCCAAGGGCCTCCTCTTAGGTCCTGTGGGGTTTGTTGTAATACAGAAAATGTGAATTTATGCATTGGGTGAGCCATGACATGCTTAGCTAATGCGTTAATATCCCCCTTAAGGATACTGTATTGATGTTCATATATTCTTTGCTTGAACTTTCTTTCAGTTTTGCCAATATAGAAAGATGAACATGAGTCACAAATCGCTACATACACTACACTTTTCGTTTCACAATTATATCTAGCATTTAAAATGTAAGACTTATCCCTTATCTTGATAGACATCCCTGTTTTTACAAACTTACAATAAGAGCATACTCCACATTTTCTCAATCCTATATTGTTGGCTTGTATGCTCTTCCCTTTTTGAACTATTTTTTCTTTCTGCTATACTTTTTAAGTTTAGGCCCCTTCTAAAAGTAAACTTAGGTGCAATGCCTAATGTTTTATTAATCATATGATCCTCTGCTATAATAACCCAATTCTTAAAAAAAATGTATTTAATTTCTTTAGAATCAGTACAAAAAGTAGATAAAAAGCTCAATATTGGATTATTGTTGTCCCTTAGTCGACCCATGCTACCTATATCTTCTTGGAATGATGTGTCACTACTGTTTACCTGACCGGACCTAAAGGCTTGAAATGTCCAGTTTCTCTTTTTGCTCTAACTTCTAGTATGACTTCCGTCAATAAGCTATAGGGTTAACCTCTCTTAAGAAACATAGTTCTCAATGTTTCGCATTCATCAAAAAAATCTGCATCGTCAGATGCCATCCTTGCTGCCCTTACCAGTTGGCCTTTAACCACAGCTTTCCTTTGGTGGTAAGGATGACAGCCAGAAAGATGTAAAAGGGCATTAGAATGTGTAGGTTTTCTAAAAATTGTGGTTTTGTACTGGGATTTGTTCCTATCTTTTGTTACTTTTACATTGAGATATGTTATAGAGTCAACCCCAACATTGTAAGTAAATTCCAAGAAATCAGTCATGGTGGTGATGTCACAGATGAAGCTATCTATAAGTTCAAGTTCTCCTTTCCATACTAGACACATATCATCTTGATAACGTGTGTACCAAAGAACATTCTGCTGGAATAATTTGTTCTTAAACAAACATGATCGTTCCCAGTGGGCCATAACACTATTAGCAAAGCTGGCCCCGCATGGTGACCCCATGGCCACCCCTGTGTTTTGTAGAAACATTTTGTTGTTCAACATGATGTAGTTATTTGATAAAACAATATCAAGCAATGTCTCCACCAAATACACCTTGTTATCATCAACCTTATGATGGAGTATAAATTGCCTTGTCCAAGAAGGTTTGAGGAATGACTGTGTATAAGTCTTTTACATCTATAACTATAAAAATGTATTTGCCATTAAATTGTAACTTATTAATATTTTCCAAAAAATTCAAAGAATCCCTACATATTTGTTGCTCCTTGCCTAATAGTGGTTTTAAAATACTATCTATAAATTTGGCACATGCATAAGTTATTGAACCTCTACCGTCCACTATAGGCCTGAACGGTGGGTCCACTAAGCTTTTATGTAACTTAGGTGTGCCAAAAATTATTGGGATTCTGGGGGCAGGCATAGACAAATACTGGAAGGTATCCATGTCTATAGACCCTTCCAGAAACAAATTGTCCAGCATTGCTCTAATTCTTTTGTAGGCAGTATTAACTCCATTAAGACTATCTGAAGTATAGGTGTCCGAACTCAAATATTGGTACATTCTTCTTTCATATTCGGATTGGTCCATAAAGACCAAACCACCCCCTTTGTCAGGGTTCATAGCCCTAATATTACAATAACTCAACAGTCTTATGAAATTCCATTCATCCCTACTAATATTAGTTTTATTAGGTTTTTTACCTTTCACATCAAGTAATGACCTTAAGTCGATCTCACACATTTTCTCAAACATGTTTAAGGTAACTTGTGTGTGTGTGTGTGTGTGTGGGGGGGGGGGGTTAAATACACTAGATACTCTAAGTGTGTTAATTAAAGAAGAATTAGTACCCATAAGCACTGCCAAATTCAGCTTACGAATATACAGCTTAAGGTCCACGATAGTTTTTACAACATCGCCCCTTCAGTCTGGTACGAAGGACAAACCATCTGCAAAAAAATCAGTCAAATTCTGTTCTATGTTAAGAACTGCATAGTTATAGATTTTAAAGTCACCTTGAGAGCTTAGGAGGATAGTGGGTCCTTCAAGTTCATTTATTGTTATCTCCTTCTCTGATTCTTGTGACCTTTTCTCTGCCAGTAACTTATTCAATGTAGGGTCAATGCTAGTAAATATCCTAGCATAATCATATTTGTACTTGGTAAACTCACTATCACCACAAATGGCATGTTCTCAAACCTCAAGCTCAGCTTAGAGATTATTAATCTCCCCATTATAAAAGTTACTTAAGGCATGTAAAAAGTCAAAGCCTTGTTTGTCAAACAAGGCCAATAGCTCCTGATGGAAAGTGAAATTCTCTATCAGCCCAACAGGGTATCTCCATTGCTGCAACCCTTTGGGAACAATGTTTTTCGATATGCATTCATGAAAATACGCTGTCTCTAGCTGTAATTTATGGCACTTGAATAACTTCTGGTCAAAACTATGAAGTAATTCAATGATGTTACTCATCGTTGCACCGACCTTATGTCCTTCCTCATTGTTTACTGTTTTGGTGAAAAAGTCCTGATTTGTAAGGAAATTCGACATGGAAGGGACACCGCTATTTGTAGGTGCCTGTTGGGAGTTACCCGGTGTGTTTATTGGTGTATTCACAGATGTAGACTCGATATTACCTCGTCATTGCTCATTAAGACCATCTCCATTAGTTGCAGTATGAGTCACTCTTACTTGGCTGTCAGTAGAAGCTGGAAAAAAAGGCTCCGACTCAGGATACAACCTAGACGGACTTCGCTGGGTCCTAACTTCTTGGTCGAGCTTCTGTGAGAGAGCGTCAACTCTCCCTAATAGCACATTTACTAAGGCAGTCAAATTCCCAATAGCATTCGCTTCTGGGGATGAAATAGCAGTAGCAGAAATCTCAGCACTCCCATTTTGCTGAGAAAATAGAGACTGAGAATCACCATTTGTGGTGATAGGAAGTTTACCAAGTACAAATATGATTATGCTAGGATATTTACTAGCATTGACACTACAATGAATAAGTTATTGGCTAACAAGAAAAGGAAAATTGATAGGGACCTTAAGGAGTATGCTAGTAAGAAAGCATATCCCCCACCACCAATGGTTTCTAATATGATCCTACCCCAGGGTTCATATAACTCCGAGTCTGACATAATACCTGAAGAGAATGACCCAGGGGTTCATAACATGACCTCTAAGCCTTCTACACTGCGTCACAGTGAGAGAATCAGGAATAACAATGCTCACGATCAGGATCCCCAATAAGACAGGAGGAACAACAATGACCAAAATGGAATTAGCAATGACCAGGGTTTTCAGAGAGGCAATGGGGCAAGACCCAACAATCCGGACAGCAACAAGAATCAACGGCAGAGAAAAGGTCACAAGAATCAGAGAAGGAGATAACAATAAATGAACTTGAAGGACCCACTATCCTCCTAAGCTCTCAAGGTGATTTTAAAATCTATAACTATGCAGTTCTTAACATAGAACAGAATTTGACAGATTTTTTTGCAAACGGTTTGTCCTTCGTCCCAGACCGAAGGGGTGATGTTGTAAAAACTATAGTGGACCTTAAGTTGTATGTTCACAAGCTGAATTTGGCAGTGCTTATGGGTACTAATTCTTCTTTAATTAACACACTTAGAGTATCTAGTGTATTTAACCCCTCCTACAAGTTACCTTAAACATGTTTGAGAAAATGTGTGAGATCGACTTAAGGTCATTATTGGATGTGAAAGGTAAAAAAACTAATAAAACTAATATTAGTAGGGATGAATGGGATTTCATAAGACTATTGAGTTATTGTAATATTAGGGTTATGAACCCTGATAAAGGGGGTGGTTTGGTCTTTATGGACCAATCCGGATATGAAAGAAGAATGTACCAATATTTGAGTTCGGACACCTATACTTCAGTTAGTCTTAATGAAGTTAATACTGCCTACAAAAGAATTAGAACAATGCTGGACGATTTGTTTCTGGAAGGGTCTATAGGCATGGATACTTTCCAGTATTTCTCTATGCCTGCCCCCAGAATCCCAATAATTTTTGGCACACCTAAGTTACATAAAAGCTTAGTGGACCCACTGTTCAGGCCTATAGTGGATGGTAGAGGTTCAATAACTTATGCATGTGCCAAATTTATAGATAGTATTTTAAAACCACTATTAGGCAAGGAACAACAAATATGTAGGGATTCCTGGATTTTATTGGAAAATATTAATAAATTACAATTTAATGACAAATACATTTTTATAGTTATAGATGTAAAAGACTTATACACAGCCATTCCTCAAACCTTGGGTATCTCTTGGACAAGGGAATTTATGCTCCATCATAAGGTTGATGATAACAAGGTGTATTTGGTGGAGACATTGCTTGATATTGTTTTATCAAATAACTACATCATGTTTAACAACAAAATGTTTCTACAAAACATAGGGGTGGCCATGGGGTCATCATGTGGGGCCAGCTTTGCTAATAGCGTTATGGCCCACTGGGAACGATCATGTTTAAGAACAAATTATTCCAGCAGAATGTTCTTTGGTACACACGTTATCAAGATGATATGTGTCTAGTATGGAAAGGAGAACTTGAACTTATAGATAGCTTCATCTGTGACATCACCACCATGACTGATTTCTTGTAATTTACTTACAATGTTGTGGTTGACTCGCTAACATATCTTGATGTAAAAGTAACAAAAGATAGGAACAAATCCCAGTACAAAACCACAATTTTTAGAAAACCTACACATTCTAATGCCCTTTTACATTTTTCCAGTTGTCATCCTTACCACCAAAAGAAAGCTGTTGTTAAAGGCCAACTGGTAAGGGCAGCAAGGATGGTGTCTGACGATGCAGATTTTTTTGATGAATGAGAAACATTGAGAACTATGTTTCTTAAGAGAGGTTAACCCTATAGCTTATTGACGGACGTCATGCTAGAAGTTAGAGCAAAGAGGGAAACTGGACATTTCAAGCCTTTAGTTTCTGGTCAGGTAAACAGTAGTGACACATCATCCCAAGAAGATATAGGTAGCATGGGTCGACTAAGGGACAACAATAATCCTATATTGAGCTTTTTATCTACTTTTTGTAGTGATTCTAAAGAAATTAAAGAAATATTTTTTAAGAATTGGGCTATTATAGCAGAGGATCATATGATTAATAAAACATTAGGCATTGCACCTAAGTTTACTTTTAGAAGGGGCCCAAACTTGTATAATCGTAAGAAAAAATAGTTCAAAAGGGAAGGGCATAGAAGCCAACAATATAGGAATGAGAAAATGTGGAGCATGCTCTTATTGTAAGTTTGTAAAAACAGGGATGTCTATCAAGATAAGGGATAAGTCTTACATTTTAAATGGTAGATATAATTGTGAAACGAAAGGTGTAGTGTATGTAGCGATTTGTGACTCATGTCCATCTTTCTATATTGGCAAAACCGAAAGAAAGTTCAAGCAAAGAATATATGAACATCAATACAGTATCCTTAAGGGGGATATTAATAACGCATTAGCTAAGCATGTCATGGCTCACCCAATGCATAAATTCACATTTTCTGTATTACAACAAACCCCACATGACCCAAGAGGAAGGCCTTGGCAGCTCATCCTTGAAGAACAGGAAACATTCTGGCAAATAAGGACCTTAGCTTATTCCCCTCCTTGTTTAAATGAATATATGTCTATCAAAAGTACTTCAAAGCTTAAGGCACTACATAGATAATGGTTGGGCTTATGCAATAAGGAAAGTTGTTAAGCAGGTATTCACTAAATGTTGATATTTAATAATGAAGTTTATATATGTTTACATATTTTTATTTCGAGCATATATATGTATATTTTTATAGAAAAAATATACATGTCTATATATAAACCTTTTTTACTGATGTTTTTTAAGTATATAATGCGCATATTGTGCTAATTTTTAACATTGTAGTCTAATGGTATGTGTCTATAGTAGTTTTAAAAGTAGCACTTTGTGATTGGTAATTAAACAATTAATTATGTAAATTAAGCATATAAAAATCTTGGTAATTATGTTGCAAACTTGTCTGAAGAAGTGTGGGCATTGACCTCCACGAAAGCACTTACATTAAAGGCTTGCAATTTTCATTATTAACAACAGGCCACCAATGATACGTTTAATCATGGAATATGAATAACAGCAAAGTTCAGTATGGGCTACACAAGAGGATATATGTCCCAACAGAAGGTTTGGTGTAAACATACCAAGTGATGTGTGTGTGTTCATATTAGGTATGCATATATGACGGGGGTGAGGGAGATGTTAAGTATCAAGTACAATAACCTTGCAGTATGATGTCCTCAGAACTTGTCAACTGTTTTTGTCTTTCAGGTACCATGTCCAGGGAAAGGTTGCCTGCATATACTGCAGATGAAACAGATATCATTGTGCAGTACCTCATTCAGCATCACGGAACCCTGTTTTCATGGACATCACAAGATATGCAGGAGAGGTCTGCCCTGTGGATCGAGTTTGTCTGCAGGGTAAATGATGTTAGCCTGCATAACCGAAGTTATGAACAGGTACGACATCGCTGTACTGACCTCACCCGCCACGCCCGTCAATGTGCTGCTGCTTACAGAAGGGACCAGCAAGCCACAGGTGGGGTTCATACCATCCAGCCCCCACTGACTCAAGTGGAGGAGGAGCTCCTTGCCAGCCTTTGGCACCCACATGCCAGCAAATTCCAGCAGCCAAAATAAGTATTGTGGAGGTGGGTGCCACCCACACAATGGAGCAGGAGCATCCAGGTAAGGCCGCAGGGCACATTAGTAGACCAGTGCTGCTTATCTATCCTCATTTGTAAAGTATATATATGCATATGTCAGGTAATATAGTCTGTTGCTGCAATGTATTAAGGAGCAGATGTGCATAATCTCTAGTATTGTGGGTTTGTAAAGATGATGGTCTGAAATGCTGCTCCCTCCCTGTACCAAGGTGTGGCTACTGACAATCCATTTCTCACACAACTATGTAGGTCCCTCTGGTATCCAACTAGGGCAGCAGCTTATGTCTGGTGTGTATGGAGTTTTTTCTATTTCACGTTTGCCAATACACTGGCCATGTTATGGCCATGCTATGTGCCATGCACACATGTAACACACCTACCTATAATGCATGCTGTACATGTTCACTTATTGTTGCTGCTAACTGCACTGCATCACAGTGGTCACCTTGGTGCCATATCTGAAGGGTATGTATGGGTCTTGCAGTATACCGCACAACCTGTCAGTGCAAGATATGCGGACAGAGATGAACATAGTGGTGGGAGGAATGGCCTACACTACAGACATGTTTGTCACAGTACCCTTCTGCAATGTGTTAAACACTGCATACACCACTATCACAATGGCAACTATTCCAGATCTACACACTGGCAAATCACAGTACCACATTACACACTGTTTACAACCTGTAATGTGATCCTAAAATGGGCAATGCATGTGTAATATGGAACCCTATGTTAGGACAACAGTTATAGGGAATACATACCTTAACAAACAATGGACGCATATGTGTGCACACACTCTAAATAACATATTGTGGAAGCAGTTTGTGAGGTACTGACAGCATTCACTCTTCTGGAATACACACCTTCCATCATATACAGGGCCTAAATGTCATACCAAGTAATGTTCTGCTGTCCAAGACATCTGTCAATGACAGCTGCCCACTCACCTGCAATAGAGGCAGCCCTGGCTTGCACACCTGTTACAAACCATGAAATACATCCCATATCTGAAAGGTAGCACTCAGGAGTAGGAAAATTAGCCTTACAGCAATATTGCATATACTATGACAAACAGTGCAGACAGTCATGTATGTGTGTATGAAGTATCGGACAACATTCATGTCAGAAATAAACAGATGCCCATCCAAGACAGATGACAGCACATGTTGAAAACCACTCACAGAGGCTGCCCAGGCACATGCAGCAACACTGGGGACTTGCAGGAATGTCTAGCAGGTACTGCCTACACAGTATCTGTGTTGACAATTACCTGGAATCAGCATAATTATGGCCTATGGGTTATGGTACTCAGACTGAAGAGTTGTTCCACAGCGGACATCATCCAGAGCTCTCCCCAGGTACCATATGCATAACACCAAGTCTCCCACAGGCATGTGTTGCAATGTGTTATGGTGTTCTGAAACCAAGGCTGAAACTTACAGACATTATTAATAAAGATACATGAGCTGCACAAGCATCATCTCAGTCCACCTCACGCCCATCATCTCCATCTGTACCCTGCTGGTGCCAGTGTACTGCTGTAGGTTTTTCTCTTAATTAGCATAATCTATGGTGGTAGACATGTTGTTCTGCGTGTGGGACACTGTCAAGTCACACTCATGTGTGGCCCATAGTTGTCATGCATCTGCAAAATGGCTTAGGATGGGGTGGTGTGTCACCCTGAAACACAACAGTGAACTAAAGCATATGTCCAAAGATCACATAGAATGGCTACATCTGAACACAGTCAAGGTCATGCATTGTGCAAGACATAACTGTGATTCAACAGCAATAGTGTAGGGACTGTGTGACCTCCAAGGGTTGTGCACATGAGCCATACTTGCAATCTGGCAGAGTTGAGGGGCATTTGTAGGGGGGGGTGACCACATAATGGCAAGTGAGGATGGGCCATGCTAGTATACACCTTCCATGAAAAGTTACTGCTGTTGTTCAAGTACAGGTGCTGCAACAAAACATTGTGTTAAGGGTGTGCACACTTATGCAACCCACATATTGTAGGCATCACTATCAACATCTGCACAACTAAAACATTTGTTTGGTACTGTATGTGATAGCATAGGTCATATGTCACATATCAGGTATGTGTAATAGTAACATATGCAATATTGTGGCTCCATGGCATATCAGGGAAGATGGTAGCATGTCAATAACATTGTGTACATTCCTCATAGCCACAGTAAGCTTGGAAAGTTGTCAGTATAATTGGATTTCATTGCTGTGACATGCACTGCTCATGATGAAATCTGCAAAGCAAATATCAGGCACTCACTATTGCCATCTGTCCTCATATTAGCCCAGGTATGTATCTGTCAAACACATAGTGGCTGTGGCAACAGAACAAACATAACCACCACACATATACGCAGTCAGCAATGGTGTGTACACTTGTGAGGTATGGTGCACAGTACATGTCAGGGTGCTGAACAGGTGCACAGCAATACTGTGTACATACATGCAGTGTGTTCCAGGGGATGGCCATCACCTACTAACACAACTCACATATCAGAGAGATGTATAATGTCAGTAACAAGAATTGAGATAGCTGCACTGCATGCTGTTGATTGCTATATGTGATGTATGCTGACATGTGAGTAATCAGAGTTGGCTGTAATTTCTATATGCCACCTCACCTGTAAGTGTGTGTGCATGTGTGTGTGTGTGTGGGGGGGGGATTGGGTGTTGGGTGTGGGTATAGAGGTAAGCAATAATGTACAGGTCTGAAAGTAAGGTTTCTGTTTCCCCCTCATAGGTGGTGAGGTGGCTCAGGGTCCCTCCTGCAGGGAATCTGAAGTTAGTGTCCATACAGACTCTAACAATGATGATAGGTGTGGTGAGGCACAGGTGGGTTTGTCAGAGGATGAAGCTGTGCCATTGGTTGACATTCCACTGCTATCCACCCCATCCCTGCACACAGTCATATTGCCTATACATACCCCATCAGCAGTGGCCATAGATCAGGGGCAGTTGGCAGGTAGTGGCATGGAACAGAGCAGTGTGGGGACTATGGCAAGTGTGTCTGTACACAGCAGCAATAGCTGGATATCAGGCAGGTCACCATACAGGCAGATATACAGGGGTGCTCATAGGAGGGCTGCCAGACATCATGCCCCTGGCAGCAGTGCCACAGCTGGTGTCACCAGATGCATGTTTTGGGCCATCATAGAGGCACAGGCACATATGGGATGGTATACCAGACAGGGTCTGAGGCTACAAAGGGCTACTCATTCAGCTGTTATTGACACCATCCATGATCTCGCAGGTGCCCACCGTTATTTTGCAGAGGTCATGGATAGACAGTTTGGCGAGTTGGTGGGACTGGTCAACCATACACTGTCCGTTTTAGAGCGTATTGTGGGAATATTGTGACAACCACATGGACGTAGGTCGGCAACACCGACAAGTGGAGGTCTGCGTGGATGTGCAAGTCGTAGATGCTCCCATATTGGCAGTACCGGCAACAGCACTGCCATGGGGGCACTGTCCACAGCACACCACAGCAGACCATGTGCATGTGGCCCTGGCTTTTCCCAACAGGAACCCGGATCCAGCAGACAGATTTCATCTGCATATGTTGGAACATATCTGGCCTTGTACCTGGTAGTGCCCATGGAACCCCTGGCAGGCATAGTTCTCTTGTCCATGGCCGGAGACAATGAACTGTAGATCCTGCCATGTACAGTCTGCAGCTGACCAACAAAGCCATGTATGGGGCAAGGAAATGGCCAAACTGTGTGCATACACACACACACACACACACACACACACACACACACACACACACATACACACACACACACACACACACGCACACACACACACACACACACACACACACACACACACACACACACACACGCATGCACACATCACCAAGACAGCTAGGGCACCTCCATACCTACACACACACACCACATCTTCACAGCCCACTTAATAGCAAAGCCCCCTAACACACACACACATGATGTCAACAAAATGGCTCAGCCTAGGTCTTTGGCAAGCCAACACCACACCCCATGCATATGATGATACGTGTGCCACACCCCTGTCATCCATACCATCAATGCAGGGACAGGCTACTATGGTTCTGATGCACAGGGTGAATGTACGAAGGCACATCAATGTAATGCTGTTTAATATGTTTTCAGCAGGCAAGTTTAATGCTTACATGTCAGGATGTGTAGCTGGGTAGCTGTGTAGGAATGATGCAATATAGCTGGTATTACTACTGACTGATAGTGGACTTCATAATGTATTCCGTTTCTGTTGGAGGTGTGTATGTGTCATCAAGAGTTTGGTCTACTGTTGTGTCCTACAAGGGGTTTGGCACTGTGGTGACACATTTTGACTGTGTTATATCCTGGGTGTAGCTGCACACAGGTAATAGGTCTGTGTAGTAATTACTGCATGTGCCACATGGCTGATAGGTCTGAGGGGTGTATACACGTGACTGCATGGTGGCTGATGTCAGCAGTCCATCTACAGTGGACAATGGGTAGCACACACCACATGTATTTATATAACAGACACACACAGAGGCTTTGGTGTTGATGCTATACACACACATTACTGTACACATGGATGTACTGTATTTGTCAGTGAATACATTTTAGCCTATTTAATTCCACCAAGACATAATAGGCAAAACATCACAGCAGTACATAATCAGTCTGCTACTTTAATGTCATCAATGATGGTACTGGCAGGGCATGTGTCCCCTTCCCATATATACGTCATTCCTGGTGTTTGTAAACATATGTGTGCTGATGTCTGTGGCACAGCCCTACACTTTGGAGGTTGTGGGGTGGTGTACAGCTTCACATTGTGTGACTGATGGCAACCTAACCTGTTAACATACACTGTACAGTATTACAGCAGACTAAGTGTTGGGATACACACAACAATAACCCAATGAGGGTGGCTGTGTCCACAACATTAACAGCCAACTATATATACCAACTCCAGTATCAATGTTCAGCTCTACAGTTGGAAAGAGGGCATGTACACATCTACCACCAGTTGTGATGGAAATAATTCCCATCACAGGAGTCCTTTGAAATATCATCATATGCCAGTCAGTTCATGGACAGATGACCTCCTGTGACATGTATATTCAGTGAACTGAAGTAGATCCCTTCACATACACACATACATGTACTTGGCAAGACTGATAGTAGAACCCCTAGCTAGGTACTTATTGATAATAATGTTTTTGGCGTAATTGCACACAACACACAGCTGTAGGATGAGATGTGTCCTGAGTCTCTTATAAAGGTGAGGAACATCACCAGGCCTTGAACAGTATGGTAATGGGGGATGTACTGAGTGTTACTAGACAACACATAGTATGCCATACTGTCATAGACACATTGCAAACACATTACAGTCATAGACACATCTGACAGACCTGGGTTTACCAGTGCAAACTACCGTGTCAGTGAGTCCATTCTGTTACAGATACCTTGCACACACCACAGCCATCATTGGCCTAGGTGAGGAACATCACCAGGCCTTGAACAGTATGGTAATGGGGGATGTACTGAGTGTTACTAGACAACACATAGTATGCCATACTGTCATAGACACATTGCAAACACATTACAGTCATAGACACATCTGACAGACCTGGGTTTACCAGTGCAAACTACCATGTCAGTGAGTCCATTCTGTTACAGATACCTTGCACACACCACAGCTATCATTGGCCTGTATAGTGTACTCACTTACATGTATGGTTGATGGTGATAGTGGTCATCATACAGTGGACCTTGGAACATGTGCTGGGGGTACCATGGTGTCACAGCAGTATACCCAACACCCACACCACACATTGGGTATGTTGCTCACTGACACCCATGATAGTACTCTTACGTACCCACAATCACACATTGACCAGGACTGCCATACAAACCCTTGTTAATCTCAACAGTCCCACTACAGGGATATGCATTTATTTCACATGCCACTGGGATAGTAGGGTGATTGTTTGTTATGGCTTTCTGAATGTCAGTGACATCACTATGCCTCACAGTGTGTGGGCAGTTGCATTGTATTTGGACAACGTGGCTTCAGAATGATGTATCCTACAAATATACACACTTGCACATATAAACACACTTTCCAGGACTCAGAGGGTAACCCATGGCTATCTAGCCATTTGTACAACAGTGTTGTGCTGGTACTGCAAGCTCCCGGTAGCCCATAGGATGAAGAGTGCAACAAGGTACATGTAAGGCACAGTACAGCAGCAGCCATTTCTCACTATGGCAATGGGGGGGGGGTGCAGTGTGTGAGGAGGTCCTATGGGTATTATCAACTGCAGGTTTACAAACACATGAATACTGTTATTATCAGCAATGCACAGTAACACATATGTTGGTATTGGGGCCCATTGGTGCAGGTATTTCTAGGTGTGTACCAGGATATTGTCTATGGATAGATGAGAAGAGTGGGGATGTGGATACAGTGTTATCATGCCACCTGACATTTGTTAGCAGGCCATCTATCAACTGATGCCACATGATTGATTCCTCAGGGTAACAGTTACAAGAAACATCCAATCATCTGGTTATCTCTTGCAGAGGCACAGTGAGGTGCACCAACTGACCTGTATGCAAACTATATTACATAACATGGTCAGTGTCTGGGTTGGAGACCTGTAACCAATCATGTTCTGGTGACTGTGCTAGTATAGTTGGGGAATCCATGGCATGTGGTGTATACATAGTGTGGTTTCATACTTGTGGCATTCATAACACAGCTGGGCAGACATGTCAGAGTCAGGCGAGCATAGATTGCCTGTGAACAGACCCGATGGATACCTGACATCTGCACATCTGTAGAGAGGACAGACAGACATCAGCTAGCCAACCGGTTATGCATTACAATTACTGTATAGACAAATAGACATCTGACACTTACAGGTATGCCAGTACTACATGACAGCAGCCTGTAATGACATGTCCTATACAAATTGTTGTCTACAGTTAATATCCACATATCAGAGCAATATCCAGTAGCAAGTACTTGATAACACACAGCTCACACACTGACAACACAGTAGTCAGTAGTCAGACTCCAGCTTTGCATGCAAGAGTGTATGGTTCCAGTACTACAATCTGCAATCCACTCTTACTTGGGAAAACGCTATTGACAGTGGTAATTTAATGCTGTGACTGCATATAGCCTGGGATAATCCCTATGTATGAAACACATACTACAGGAAGAGATTGATATCCTAGCCATATATACACAGGTGGCCCAGACAGCATACTCACACCCCTTGCCACTGTACTGACAGCACATCAAAGTATGTGATGTACATTACATGAAATACACTTATTAATAATGTTATTTCCCTGCTTTTTTATCAGACTGGAATGTGATCAATGCTTACCAAGGCTAAGTTATACTTAACAGGTGCAACCATTACTTACATGTAAATGCTAAGCTCATTTGTGCACTGGTAAGTGAAGCTTACACAGTGTATGCACCTATTTGTTTAACCGTACATTAGCGGCACTTACCATTGTGCAAACCCATGCAAAAACACATAAAGCTGCTCAAAACTGCTTTAACCACTCTTTATCCAACAGCCCTTGTTCTGCCTAGCAAGAAAAACAAAACAGCCCTTGAACTCAGGATGCTGCCCACTACAATCACAGCAGTTAACCACTAAGCCATCACAGCTGTGATAACGGTTGGTGCTTTTTCGCATATCTCTGTCAGTACACATACTGAACAGTATTGAACAATTGCTTTGACTTCTACAATTGTCTCCTGGATTCGCTATCCTCCCATGTAGAATTAGCTTAGTCCTGCACAGAAGCGGCCATTTAGGAGCAGGCTGGCAGAGCACCATGCATATTAATGAAGTTGTGCTGCTTGAGCTCTTAATCTTACACGGAGAATGTAAGTGTGCAGGGGGCATGACTGAGAGCAGAGCTCTCAAAATATATACTCTCTGCAATGAAGAACAGCAGACAAGTCCTAAAAGAATGCAACATCCGCCCACGTGTACAAGAGCAATAGTTAAAACAACAAATATAAAGATGTTTTTTATGAAACAGATGAAATTTAACCATAGGGGCATGGAATTTGCCCATCGCTTACCTAAGGTTAATGCAGCTTAAATGGCAGAAGAGGATAAAAAGCAAGGTATATGCAAATGAAGCAGTATAGCAATAGTGTAGTGAGCAGATCATTTGCCTTATGAGCAATCATTCCCGGTTTGAGTCCCACTGCAGCACATTCACGGGTGGCACAGTGGTGCAGTGGTTAACATTGTCACCTCACAGCAAGAGGTTCTCTGGTTCGATTCTTGGCTGGGGTGCCTTCTGTGTGGAGTTTGCATGTTCTCCCTGTGTTCGCGTGGGTTTCCTCCGGGTACTCTGGTTTCCTCCCACATTCCAAAGACATGCATCTGGAGCATTTCTCCCTGGGCCTCCACTGAAAACAGGCTCTGTGGAACCTAGTCGGACTTTCCCGGTCAACAAATGATAAATAAATAAATAAAATAAAATAATTCCGTTTACCATGTCAAATCACTTTATGACCAATATGTTTAGTTGCATAACCTACTAAATACGATATATTTGTGGACTGGAGTACTGCATTAAATGCAGATGTGAGATGTCAGTGTCATAATGTTGCAAAGTCCACAGATAATCACACCTACCCCATAGAGTATATGTACACAGGAATCAGGGATACAAATGGAAGGTAAAAATGTATAATGAATGATAACTCCATACAGCTTCCAAATCCCCCACCTTCCCAAGAACCATTAGACATTACTGTCTAAATTAGTGCAGTGGTAAGTGGGAGTAAGCACTAGTAAGCAAGTGCAAGCACTACTAAGCAGTAATAAGTGGGAGTAAGCATATGTAAGCACTAGTAAGCAGGTTTAAGCCTGTTTGCATTGGTGTAAGCAATGCACGCACAGGTTAAGCAATATTGAAGTTAAATCTCTGTAAGCATTGCTTAACCATGAGCTAACCTGTGAAAACTCGGTTACAAGTGCTTAAAAGTGCCTTAAACACTCTGTATGCAAAAGCCGCTGTTCTGGCCAGAAACAAAAATAAAGAACTGCTGCAGGTCTTGAACCCGGGACCCTATAGTCACAGTAGTTAACCACTAAGCCATCACAGCAGTACATATGATTGAGGTATCACCAAACAAATCCTCACTATAGGAAAATAAAACTGAACATGTGAAAGGAATCTATATACAGTCTTATGTTCTACTACATAACATAAATATGTGAACTGGAATACCGCAGTAATCCCAGATGTGAGGTGTAATTGTAATAATGTGTTGAAGTCCCTTAATAAACACAAGGACCCAATATAGTGTACGTACACATGAATCATGGATACCAGACACATATATAACATGTAATAAATAATAAATCAATACCAAAAAGCAAATAAAATGCAAATTAAACATTAAGCAACACTAAGCATTGCACAGCCCAGCTTAGTAGGTGTAAGCAATGTGTAGGCCAGCTAACTCAATTTGCCCATTGGTATACTCCTTTAAACAACGCCAACCTTAGGTAAGCAGGTTTGCCCATAGCTTAGCCTTTTCAAAACTGTCCAATCACAGCAAAGTGTGGGAAATCGGCTCTATTTAAACCCAACAGGCTGGAATACATCTCATAACTGGTTGTAGCTTCCCCTTGTAGTCACTATGTCTGGTGTGCACTTTTGGGAACAGCGCTGTGACATCCAGGAGTCCAGAGTCATGGCAAGACTCCTTGTTAAAGACCATGAGCAGAGACTGCTGCAGGGCCAGTATCAGGGTTCCCAATATAAAGCAGAAGCCTGGGACCATCTCGCCTGTGACCTCACCAGTGCCACTGGCATACCCCAAACTGGTGAGCAGGTCAAGCATCACTATTCCGACCTGAAGCGGCGAAAGGGGGGATCTCTTGTATCAGTGGATCCAAGAGGCTAGGAGTACAGGGAAGGTCTCAGCTGTGTGTAAGTATCACTCCACTACCTGTTTAATAATTGCCAGCTTATGTATATTATCGATAGGTATGGCTAAATATTCCTCTTATGTCCTTCACAGAGGCAAGTGAGTGGGCTGCAAACCAGGAGGCCCATGGATGTCACTTGGAGAGATTGTGATGTGAGGCAGGTTAGTAATACTCTTGCATGTACTGTCATTGGAAATAAATCTAAAAGTATTAGTAAGTTAATTGCCTGTAGAAAACCTGTATTCTTTAAGGTAAGTACTGCATACACCAGAGAATATGGCAGGAAGAGTCTCATATATGTTGTATGTAAATAAAAGCATAATAGCCTGACAATGAAGGTCTAACTGCTGGACTGCATGTGTTTACTCTAGTATCATATGGCAATGTAGACTTGCAATAACTTAATAGTACTGTTGTATTAAGCACTGTTACCCACACTGTGCAACATAAATAAAATGTGTCTGTATATGACTGGTGTAATTCCTAGAGGTCATTTAGTACAACTGAGAGAGACATAGATAAAAAACAGTGAAAGGACAGACAATAAAATCCAAATAGCACACTAAACTGAGATGTGAACTGTTGCATATTTAGCACACACAGCCATGGTACGAATCCTGGGAGTGGTAGTAGTCTGCATACAGAATCATACCCCACAACTGTACAGATATGTCCAGAATGTCCAGCAAATTGGCCCATATCTGCTGCCTGTCACTCTGTCCCCCTGGGAAATCAGTGGAATGATCCCAGATGTCTAGGCAGCAAACAAGAAATACAACTGATTGTTACACATCTATAAGAACAAACCTGTCACTCTAGCAACTCCCCAAACTGTTATGAGAGTAATAAGCCAAGTATGTCCCATCTACACCCCCATGTTGTCAAGCTGTGACCAGAGTGTGTACAGTAACAGAGTGAGATGTATGTGCATAATACTACTGTGGAATCTGGTATTTTGTGTGGCAATATTCAGGTAGTGCAAACAAACATTGCTCCCACAGGTCCATCAGATATGAACACTGTGCACAGAAATAAAAGATTGATACCCTGTACTGGTACTGTTTACTTTGGTATTGTATGGCATTGTTATTTTTGCAGTTGCTCTGAATAATAAGATATTACTCATCACTGTCACCCACACTGTGATACATAATATAACTCTCTACAAAATCCTGAATAAGAGTGTTGTAATACAAGGTCAGAATGTAAAACCACAGGAGAATTATAGACAGAAATCAGATAAGAGATATACAGCAATATCTATATAGGACACAAAACTTTGATGGGCAGTGTTTTAGTGTTAGCAGACACAGCCATGGTCTGAATCCTGTGAGTGGAAGTAGGCTGCATACAGAATCATACCCCACAACTGTACAGATATGTCCACAATATCCAGTATATCGGCCCATATCTGCTGCCTGTCACCAAGTCCCCCTTGGAAATCAGTAGGATGATCTCAGATGTTTAGGCAGCAAACAGGAAAGGTAGTGCTAATAAACATTGCTCCCACAGGTCCATCAGATACGAACACTGTGCCTAGAAATAAAAGATTGATAACCTGTACTGGTACTGTTTACTTTGGTATTGTATGGCATTGTTATTGTTGCAGTTTCTCTTAATAATAAGGTATAACTCATCACCATCACCCACACTGTGCTACATAATATAACTGTCTACGAAATCCTGTATAAAAGTGTTGTAAGTCACTAAAGGTTGAAGAGGGCAGTAGTCTACATATGTCTTGGTTCATCAGCATGTGGTCAAGACATGGCCAGAGTCTGTGCAAAAAGAGATAGGTATGTGCATAGCATCAACCTGGAATCTGGGAGTATGTGTAAAAACAGTTAGTGTTAACAAACAATTCCTCCACAGGTATACCAGGTAAGAGGTGTATACTGCAGGTAAAACCAGTTCATGTATATAGTTGTCGACAGCCATACCACTGTCCAAACTAAGGCAATAGGGTATTGTACTAATACTTGTAAGATACAGATAACAACACTGACTAGGAAAGTAATGCGAACTACAGGAATATACTAATTGTTAATTGACATCTTCCCCCCCCCACCATATCTGCAAGAAAAAACTAAATACACAGCTCAATTGGTATGTGATGATGTAACTGTAATGTTGGGACACATGTCCTATTGTTTGATAATTATTCATATCTGTTTCTATGCATGTGCTATGTTGAAATACTCCAACATTGGTGGCATGGTGCCATCAATGTACCTACATACGGTTGTAATTGCTACTGTGGTCCCATATATGCATCTGTTCTGTTTGCTATGCAAATGTTCCATATATGGTGTCTGGGTTAATGGGAATATCTATGCATGCTGTTATACCTAATCCTGGAAAGTGCTGACTATTACTAACCCACATATTCTGATAAAACATAAATATCATAGCACGTAAAGGAATGTGGGTACCAGCGGACCCACCTGTCCCACCTCAGCTGGCCATGGCACTGGGCCCCAGCATGTCTGTGGCCCAGCCCGGGACCTCCTCATCCACTGTTCCTGCACCACCTTCGGGTGGAACCGTTTCAGGTGATGGGGCTTGCTCCTCCCTGGGAGCGGGCACAGACAGGAACCTGTCACCCATCACCAGGTCTGGGTTGTGGTGCGTAGCGAGCTCAACTGGGAGTTTGGAGAGCTGCTACTCCAGCTAGAGGGTCCCGTGTCATGACTAGAGGGTCAGTCTGGCCCTCTGACTCAGCCCCCAGCACAGCCACCTTTGGGGCTGTGAAGGTGCAATGGTGACTGCCCATGGGTGGGGACCTCAGTTCCACTGTTTCCACTAGGGGGATCATGGGCTTCCAATTTCCCAACACCCCTCCCCATCAAGCTGTTTACCCCTCACGTGTCATATACTGCCCCTGTATGCATCTTGGTTGTCTTGCTTGTTAACCTACCCAACCTACTTCCCCAAATATACCTACTAACGCTCCCCAACATACCACTCACACCCGGAAAAAAAGGGCAATCTGTTCCCAAAAAAAACTCTTCCCATACATAGCTGTCTATTTCATACACATGTCGACTGAACACATGTAATCTGGTCACAACATATTATTATTGTACTCACCCCTCTCTCAGGGGTTGGAGTGTCCAAATTCACCTCCAAATTCAGTGTATATGCACAGCTGTTGCTGTAGAAGAAATGGGCAGCTATGGACCTTCCCCTTCACCCTTCCTGCACATCCCTAGCTTTTTTCCCTACTGTCTTTCCCTCTTTGTGTCTCTTTTTCACCACTTTCCTATCAACCCTTTTTTCTTTTCTTTTAAAGAAATTAGCATGGGGGTAAGCAGGAGTAAGCACTTTTAAGCAGCAGTAAGCAGGTTTAAACTTTTTGCATAGGGGTAAGCAATGCCTACACAGGTTACGCAATTTAAAAGCTTAGTATAAGAAACTGTAACCAGAAGTTAGCAGTGTTTATATCCATGCAAACGCACACAAACCTGCTTACAACTGCTTAAAAGTGCCTTAATCACTCTGTATCCAATAGCCCTTTTTCTGCCCAGCAACAAAATAAACAGCCTCAGCAAGGCTCGAACCCAGAACCTGGCACACCATAGCCAAAGTTATTTACCACTGAGCCATGTGAGATATACCTAACCATCATGTTTTTACAAACATATCAGTACAGGAAATGTATTTAAACATGTAGCTGTATGTGTGTGTGTGTGTGTGTGTGTGAGTGTGTGTGTGTGTGTGTGTGTGTGTGTGTGTGTGTGTGTGTGTGTGTGTGTGTGTGTGTGTGTGTGTGTGTGTGTGTGTGTGTGTGTGTGTGTGTGTACATACTTATACCTAAATAGATATATACATTCATATCCATATATGTAGATATATATAAATATACATATATATATATATATATATATATATATATATATATATATATATATATATATATATGCATACAGCCATAGATATATATGTCTACAGATATATGTATGTAAGCATAAATATATACCTATATATGTAGATACAGACATATATTTACAGATATAAAAGAGAACATAACAAAAACATATATGCCCACATGCACCATTAATGGGTGTGAGGGGGCCCAAGAAACATATGTTTTGTACGTATAGACATTCCCCCCCACAGCCAAACACATCTGATTTGCAATACAGTACCAACTGTTGCAAATCCCATAACCAAGACCTGACACAGCATGGGCACAAGATGTTAACAGTACTCCATCCCACCTGTATGATGTCAGGATGGTATCAGTAACATATCATGCAGTACAGTCTGGCTACCACAGAGAATGTACAATGTGGAAGCAATCAATATTCCTAAGATACATGTACACAGACACATATATGCAGATACATATATATATATATATATATATATATATATATATATATATATATATATATATATATATATATATACATATATATATATATATATGTATGTAACTACACATACACACACAGAGACATGTATAGGAAGATACATATGTAGAAGGTGCATACAATATGGAACAGCCACTATGCCTACAGTTGCCACCTTACCAACTGAACACTGTATGAGCCACACATACAAATCACAATTGTTGCCTGCAACATATATCCACAGAGAGGTCAAAGGATATAAGACCACACGGAAACACTTTATAATCTTGAAATACTTTAATGTCAAATTTCAGTATCTTGAGACTATAAAGTCGAAGTTTGAAAATAGTGAAAGTGCATATTCAAATTTGCGGTTATGGCTTTACATTATGTAACGGCTGGGATTGTATGTGGATAGTGTGCGGTGCTGTGTGTGTGGATTTAGGTGTTATGTCAGGTAAGTGAGTGTTTTGTAAGGGTTTTGGGTGGGAGTTTGTATGTGAGTGTGCTGATATGTGTGATGTGTGTGTGAGGGACTGTAGAATGTGTGTGTGTGTGTGTGTGTGTGTGTGTGTGTGTGTGTGTGTGTGTGTGTGTGTGTGTGTGTGTGTGTGTGTGTGTGTGTGTGTGTGAGTGTGTGTATGTTTGCTTTTGTTTACTGTTTGTGCAATCTTGGAATTAGTATATACAAGTAGAAGGGTGTGGTGGGTGCAGCCTTCCACATGGGGGGTGCAGGGGGGCTTGTCCCCTTGTTTATTTATGTTGTAGGTTTGTGGATGTGTGTTGTTTATTTTGTTTATGTTGTGATGTGGGTGTTGTGGTATATGTGTGGTCTGGTGTGTGCTGTGTTTTAGGTGTTTTGAATTTCTCAGTTTTTGGCTTCGCGGTTTTCGTATTTCGTTGTTGTGTGGATTTGATTTCATTGTCTCAAAAAACTGAAATTCGAGATTTCAGTATTTCAAGATTATGAAGTGACTCTCGCCACACACAGGTTTGCATACATGGAAAAGCTTTATTTGTGCACTATTACAGCTCTATATGCCATGTCATATAGCTGATTAGACTCTGATATACATATAAACAGACTAATGCAACTGTCAAACAGATAAATTAATACAGGATTCTGGAAAGGTTTACATATGTTGCTCTTCAGGCCAAGGCCTTCAAGTAGTAAAACTATAAAGACAGAATGGGCAACAGGATAATCAATCAAGAGTAAGTAGTGCAAATGTATAGTTCAGCAGCCTGTATCTACACTCTGTACACAATCCCTAGGGGGTAAAGGCCTCAGCTGACACAATGGGATGTATCTGTTGCATAACAAGGCATAACTGACACCATTACAATCACACTGACCAACAGAACAGTCTGTATGGCAGGAAACAGTAGGTCTGCATTTACCCAAGGTGAATGGTAAGGTAATGTACCTCCAGATACCTTAAAGCAGCTTACCCTGATAACCCCACATGTTGTAACAGCCTAGGTTAGTTATGGTGCATCCCCCCATAGACTGACATACAGGGCATATACCACTGTTGCATACATTGGCCTCCGGAGTGCATAAGGGTACACATGTATTGTGTAGATGAAGCCCACACATATATGGACCCAACCCCACAATAAGTGTGGGGGCCACAACAGCAGTGGAATGATGGCAGGAATGTTAGCATGACATACTCACAGCCCACTACATAACAACCCCTGACAGCATGTCATATGTACAAAGCCTGGTATTTAGGTGGAGGACAGAGGCTGGAATACAGGCCCATACGTGAAATAGTGTTGCCATACACTAAGCAAGTCTCTGGTGTTACAGAATAGTCTGCAACATACCCTTAGTCAGGAATATGAAGTTAGAAACACAGATGGAAGCAGCCATATACTGATAGCACTCAACATACACACTGCCAGTGATATATCTGATACAAGACCTCTGGGGTGGACAGACTACAATAACACTACTCACACTCTGTCTGTAGTTCTGGAACCTCATAAAAATATGTAGCTGGCCTGAGTGTGCAAGTTCTCTTGTAAGAGGTATTCCTACCTGTTGTCTGTAACACTGCTGACCACGCACAGGAAGGATGTCCAACATACAGGAAATGTAAAGGGACCACGCCCACATGATATAGGGATTTATAGTAGTGGGTTGCCATGACAGTGGTAATTGGAAGTACTACACAGCATGCTGCATGCAGGTAGGAACAGGAGGACACTGACTGATGCAGAGGCCATCACTTGATCATGTGCATCACCTACAAACTCCATGCTGCAATCTAGTCAAAGCAGCTCAATCCATTTACTTGAGAGAGACCGAGATAGAAAAAGAGAGCGAGAGAGAGAGACAGAGTGAGTGAAAGACAAAAGAAAAAAAAATACACACCAAAAATAAAAATAAAACATCCATCCAGTAAACTATCCAGAAGAGACATCATTCCCACAACAGGTATGTTAAGTATATATGCACATAATTGACTGTAGTACTTGGTCCATAATAATGAGATAGATGATGTGGAATGATTTATATGTTCCATGAGGTGTTGTTGTAATGATGTTCAGCTGAACAACTGCTAAGGACAATAGAATTTGTCCATGTGAGTAGTGGGCCATACCCATCAACTGTGCAGAGCAAAAATAGACTCCTTCTGCACTTGGTTTTAGTCATTTTTAATTTAATTGCAGTTTTTAAACTGTTTGGTCTAACATTGCTACATACTCAATTGTGCTAGCTTGCACTGCATTTGAATTGTTTTTACTACTTTTTAAGCTACTTTTCTGTATAAACAAATATATCTAAGCCTGTTAGCTACCTTTCCTGTAACTAATGTAGTCCAGATTCAGATATGCTGCATCCAGGACTGTTTGTAAGCTTCTGAGCCCCCAAGTTTTCTGTTTTTGAGGGAAGCCTTCTAGCTTATCAGTGGGAGTGGTAAGCACTAGGTAACCTATCTACCACATAAGGAGTGGTTCTGGCCCAGAAACTATAGTTATTGGCCGTTTGTGCAGTTTTTCCATCTCTCTCAGCTTTCTGATTTAAAAGCACACATTTGCACGTGTTTCCCCTTTTCTTGTAACTATTTTATTCCAGATACAGAGTCTTAGTTTTAGCACTTGAATTTGCTTATTCATTAACAGCACTTGTTCAGAAGTTGTTGTAAGCACTAAATAAGCTACTATTTACTATAGCAGTAAACCTTCATCATTACCTAGAGGAAAACAGTTTTGGTACTTACTTTCCTCACTTGCTTAGAGAAAAATAGCTCTTGTACTCACTTTCCTCACTTATCTAGAGGAAAATAGTTTTTATTCAAGTATGTCCAAGGGTCAGCTCCCAGTGTTCTCTCCTGATGATCTGATGAATCGGTGCATCTTGGGGCAATGTAGAAATTGCCTCATGTACACAGACAACCCTCTCCTCCTACCACCCAAAACTACAACCTTTGAGAGATGCACTTATCTAGTCAAACTGGAGATAAAGCTCTCTCAAACCAAGACTGAACTTGACAGTCAAGAGAAGAAGGTAAACACTTGCACCACACCGCACACATTACATAGTCTCACTAAATCTACACCACCAAAATCCACACATAGAAACACAAAAACGTTCACAGAGGCTCTCAATAATAATCTGGTCAAGCAACAGAGACCTCCAAAGCAGAAATGCAAGCAACCTCCACCCCCCCCAACACAACCCAAATGACACATAGCCCACAGACTCAGTGTACCACTCAACCACAGCCAATAAGGCTAAACAACGTACCCAACACACTAGTCATAGGTGACTCTATAGTCAGGCACACTGATGTCCCACTCTCCAGGCTAAACAAGGAGAAGTTTACTGTCAGCTGTCTGTCGGGTGCCAGGATCCGCCACATAACCCACACACTCAGGTCATTCCACAACAAGTACAAATATGACTCTGCCATTGTCCATGTTGGTGTGAACAACCAAAGACTTACCTCCATGAACTACATGAAAAGAGACATGGAAGAGCTGTCCAATGTTGTAGCCCAGGCAGGTATGACCCTAGCCCTGAGTAGCATTCTGACATCACCCAGAATGATACCTCAGTACAAGGACAAAATGATTGACTTCAACAATTGGCTAAGCTTCTGGTGTCATTCTAAAGGGATCCAGTATCTGTCTGCCTGGGATGACATCGTCAACAGACCATGATGGTTTGCTAGATATGGCCTGCACCTGTCACCCCTGGGATTCCGGATACTAGCTAAGGTTCTTGCCGCCCATATAGTGCCTTTTATCAAATGACAAATTCATCACCATAACAGGAACAGGCAAGCAAAAACTGAGGGTGATGCTACTCAATGCCAGAAGTTTAAATCTCAAAATGCACTCACTCGAGCCACTCCTTAAAATGGAGAACATCGATATCTGTGCAGTGACTGAGACCTGGTTCAAAGCTCCAGAGAGCACCCCTGCACTATCAGGCTATAACTCATACCACACTTTTCAGCCATTTAATCTGGACCGGAACACCAAATGCAGAGGTGTGTCCATATTCATTAAGGATATCAACACCTCCAGGCTAGTTGCTCAGCATAATGCATCTGAGGTTATTCAAGTGCAACTAACTCTGGGCAAAACTGCAAACCAAACTGTAGCTTGCTACAGATCCTCCACCATGCCCCAGGATTCCCACTCCTTTTTTCTTGATGTACTGGAAAATATTAGGGTTCAACCAAACACCCTAATAATGGGCAATTTCAACTACCCCACTATTAACTGGGAAAACTACTCATGTACCAACTCCTTTGCTCAATGCTTTCTGGAATTCATAAACTCCGATGCCCTGGATCAACTTATCCACACCCCCACTAGGGACAACAATATCTTAGATCTAGTCATTACCAACATGAGTGACCAGTGTTCCACACCTGAAGTCAACACCTCATTGGTCCGATCCGACAATAAGCTAATCACCCTGGATATCCACATCGTCCACCCACCCCCCATTAAGGAAACCATGGTCAAAAATTTCTCCAAAGCCAACTTCATGCTTCTTAAAACAGAAGTGGTGAACTTCATGACACCCATGCAGATGGGCAATACAGTTACGACTACTGAATCCTACACAATTGCACTTTATAAGCACCTACATAAGTGCAAGGATCATGCTATCCCAAACAGAACAAAGACGCTATCCTCCAAAAAAAGGAAGCCAATCTGGTGGTCCCCGGCCATAAATGAACTGTACAACAGAATGAAGAAACTGTTGCAAAAGACAGTAAAATCCCAAGAGTGGAGGAGCTCCCTGGTCAGCCTCAGTAAGAAGCTGCGATCCTTCATAAAATCCGCCAAAACTAGTTACTAAAACAAAATCGCCACTGATTCTAAAGACAACCACAAAGCATTCTATAACTATGTCAAGAATCTCAATGGCAACACTCAAATCTGCTCTGAGTTACAGCACAATGGCAATAAATATACAGACCCAACTGATATTGCCAACATCCTGGCAGATAGGTTCAGTGCTAACTTTACCCCCTCTCACACCCTAAAGGGCCCATCTCTATACTGAAAGAATGCAAAGTTCCTGTAATTACAGCTGCAAAGGTAAAAAACACACTCTCCAAAGCCAAGAGCACAGCATCCATGGGACCAGACAACATCGCAGGCTGCATTCTACACAAACTACAGAATGAACTGGCACCCCACCTAAGTATCATGTTCAATCATAGCCTCACCTCAGGCTTTGTGTGCACTGAAAGGTACACAGCAATGTTTATCTCACTCCACAAAGGGGAAGCCACCACGGACCCTGGGAACTACCGCCCTATTAGCCTGACAAGCCTGGTCTGCAAGGCCATGAAACGTATCATCATGGAACTTAAAAACAAAGACATTGGTTATCTCTAAACTCTGGACCCCACCCAGTTCGGGTATGTAAAAGGCAAATCATGTCTCCTAAACCTGATAGACTTCTTTGAAGCAGTCACCAAAGCCATAGACAAGGGTAAAGTGGTTCAGACAGCCTATCTAGAAATTGCTAAGGTTTTCAACACCATCCCCCACTCTGGAATTATACATAAACTCACTAAACTAGGTATAAATCCCTATGTCACAAGATGGGTTGCCAACTGGCTCACTGACAGAACCCACACTGTAAAAGTAGCAGACTCCAAATCCGACTTCAGACCAGTGACAAGTGCAGTACCACAGGGTTCAGTCCTGGGTCCTTTCCTGTTTGGAATCTACAGAAGGTCTTTGGCTAATGAAGTTCGCAGATGACTGCAAACTAGGAGCCATAATTGAAACTCTCAATGATGTGGACATCCTACAAAAGGGCCTCACTGAGACAGATGCCTGGTGTCAAACCCATGGCCTCAAGCTCAATGCCAAAAAGTGCATTGTCATCCCCTTTGGTAAAAACTCTGTACCCATGAACTACAACATAGGTGGTAGTATACTTAACACCGAAAGTGTGGTAAGAGACCTCGGGACACAGGTGGATAGTAGTCTCTCATTTGATAATCACATCACCACAGTAGTCAGGAAATCCTTCTATGTGGCACACCTCATCACTAAAGGTTTCTCATCCAGAGAAAAAGAGGTCATTGGTCCCCTCTACTCATCACTCAATAGACCTATTATAGAGTATAACTCCCCTTTTGGTATGTACCTCACAAGGCATCTACAACAACTGGAAAGGCCACAGAAATACCTCACAAAGAGGATTACTGGCCTCAAACAGATGCCCTATGCAGACCGTCTCAAAAAACTCCAGCTTTACTCCATCACATATCGCCTACTCAGAGATGATCTCTGCCTAACATACAAAGCTATGTCAAACCCAGAGCTGTTGGACATGCTCACTTTAAAGAAACCCCAATCCCTCCAAGCTACACACTCTAGGGACCTAAACCTTGTCACCACAATAAACAGAACATGCCGGAGGGATAGATTCCTGTCCCAGAGACTTCCCATACTCTGGAATAAACTAGCTATCTATATCAAACAAAGCTCCTCATTAGCACTCTTCAAGAAAAATCTTGATGATTGGATGGGAAGTAGGAACTTCATCCTGGGGACCACTTCTGTGGCTCTGCTCGACAGTGGCACAGGAAAATAATTTTCTTGGGTGACAAAAGCCAGAGTACCTTTTTGGCTGGGCTTGTATAGGCCCTAGGGCCTATAGCCTAGTACCTATCTATGAACCTATGAATCTAATGTTAGGCTGTGTCTATATGTGGCATCTATCTGTGTTGTAGCAAGGCAGAACAGTGCAGCTGCGCAAAAAGGTGTTTTGAGATTGTGGACCTGATGTCTGAATGTACCCCATATATAGGTATGTATATGTGTACATATATATATATATATATATATATATATATATATATATGTCTACATGTATGTCCACAGATATACAGATACCCATATGTAGACATATTGTATATATATATATATATATATATATATATATATATATATATATATAAACACATATATACATCATATGTATCTAGACATATATATATATATATATATATATATATCTATATATATATATATGTATATATATATATATATATATATATGTATATATATATATATATATATATATATATATATATATATATATATATATATATATATATAGATATAGATATATGCATATCTCTACATATATACAAACACACACACACATATATGTATTTAAATACATGTTCCCTACATTACCACCACAGTGCTGCATGCTATGTGCGATGGAACAGAACACATAGCAATACACACAGATATATACAGATGTCAGTGTGTGCAACATGGATGGGTATGTCACATGTGAACCCCTTGTTGCGATCACATTGCCCTTGTATGTGAAGTAGGGAATGGGAATATGGGGAAGTATGGCAGGTATAGTTGTGGAGATGGTCCAGGTTGGTAGATATAGAGGACAGCCTACAGGAGAGGTATATGACACATGTGGTGGGCAAACAACCTGGATGGTGTGTGTGGTTTGCGATGTGGAACCCACATGGGCACCAATATGAGCGTAATGGGAACAAGCCTCCGACCCACTGCTACTCATAACAGCAGTCCACGTCCCAAAGGTGCCTGGCCTGGAGGCTCAGCAGGAGGAGAATGTAGACCCTGTGAATGTGTACTGGGTGACTCAAAGTGATTTAGCACATCCCACATGTGTCTGTGGAACCCGCTATGGAACAGACCTTGGACCTGACCTCAGGGGACAAGATCATGTCTGTATTTGCCCCCAGGGGGAGGGACAACATTCCCTGAGGTGGTTCCATCTGAAAGTAGTGCTGGACCAGTACATGAGGAGGTCCCAGCATGGGTCCCACATGTGATGTGGCCTGGTAACATGGGCAGATGAGTTTGGAGAGGTTTTTCTGCTGGCAAATATTCCCTAAACATGCTATTGTGTCACTGTTATAGAGCATATGTGGGTAGTAATAGTCTACACAATACCAGAACATGTCCAACAGCATGCATAGATATCCCCAATAACACAGAATGTCAGATGTGCAGCAATCATATAGCAAGCATACCACATGCATATATAGAACCATAGTGGCCCTGACAATAGCATGCAGGTGAATAGTCTGTAACAGGCCAGCAATTATAGTGTCCACACAGGGAACTTGGCTGCAAACATATAGCACAAAGTGTGGTACAATATCTGTCCCACTGGTAGGTAAGCTGTAGTCATACCTATTGAGTTGTATGTACACTTTGTTGTCACTGACGTGGTGGGGTGACAGAGATGTGTATTAAGAACTGTGGTAACCTTGCTGTATGAGTTGCTCAGACCTGTTTCCATCTTTATGTCTTTCAGGCAAGATGTCACATGGATGGCTTCCTGCTTACTCAGCTACCGAGAATAAAATAGTGCTAAACTACCTAATCAAGCACTTCCCTGTCCTGTTTGGCTGAGCTGCCTATGAGCAGCAGGAGTGAACCGCCCTGTGGAATGAACTAGTCCACAGGTTCACTGATGTCTGACTGCACAACCGCAGTTATGAGCAAGTCCAACATCATTATCCTGACCTGCTTCACAATGCCTGTCAGCGTGCTGCTGCAGTCCGGGAGGATCACCTTGCAACAGCGGGGCCATGCCATCCATCTCCCCGATACATGTTGAGGAGCTCCTTGTGAGCCTCGTGGCTCCTGCCCGTCTGCACAACTAACAACTGCCAGACACCATTGTGGAGGTGGGTGATACCCACACACCGGCTGAGGAGCGAGCAGGTAAGGCCACAGAGCACATAAGTAGACCACTGTTGAGTATGCATCTGCATCTGTACAGGTAGATCATACATATCTGACATGTCATAGATATAGTTTGTTGCTGCATAGTAGTAATAAAGAGATGTGCAAATGTGGTAGTATTGTGGACATGTACTGTTGATGTACTGTAATGTTGCACCCACCCTGTAGCAATGCCACATGTGTGGCCACTGACTTCGCATCTCTCACCCTCTTATATAGGTCCTTCTGGTATACCACCAAGTCAGCAGCCTGTAGCTGTTGAGTATGGTTTATGCTGATGCTTGCCAATACACCGGGCATGTAATGGCTATAGTATATTCCATGCACACATCTAACACACCTACCCAGAATGCATGCTGTACATGTACATGTATTGTTGCTGTTAAATGCACCGCATCACCGTGGTGACCATGATGGAGTATTGGAAAGGTATGTCAGACATCTGCAACATAACTAACATCCTGTCATTGTGGAATGTATCCACAGGGAGTAACATAATGGTGGGAGACATGGCCTATAGTAGGGACGTGTGAATCATCACCCGTATACAGTGCAACAACAGTGTATACACCAGTAGTACAATGGCAACTATTACTGAGTTACACTATGGAATTACGTATTACTGTGGTCCACATTATCAGCTGGGACTAGGCTGTACACCTTTAGGGAATCCCCTTTAACAAATAAAATTTGAAACTTTTTAAAAGGAGCTCAATCCTTTTTTTAAACCCTTTGGAGAAAAATAAAAAGAGGAGAAAGAGAAAACGGGGATTTTTTTTTAAAAAGCAAAAAAAAATTTTCCCAAAAAAATAAAATTTCCCCCTTTTTTCCCTAAACCTTTATCCAGAAGAAAATAAATTCCCCCCAACATTTTTAAGGGTTTTTTTCAAATTGCGAGTAACCTTGGGTATAAAAGGGGTTTAAAATGATTGGAATATTTAATGTCCCACCAAGGGGGTTTTGAATTTAATTTTTTTCGCAAAAACAATTTTCAAAGGAAAATTTTAGGAATCTTTCCTTTTGGTATGGGTTTCCCAATGGGGAAGCAAAATAAACCCTTCTGATTGGGTTTAAATCATTTTTAAAATTTAAACATTTTAATTTTTTTGGGAAAAATTCAAAACCATCCCCCAAGGGTTTTGGGCTCCTTTTATTTTAACTTTTTAAGCTCTTTTTTATAAAAAAATATATCAAAATGTTTATTTCCTGAAAATTTAAGGGGAGCAGTTAAAGATTATTGCACAACTTTTTAATTTCTAGAATTTCTTGTTTTAACCTTAGTTTAAACGTGGGAAATTGTGGGCATTAGGAACCCTTTCAACTGGAGTTTCGGCAAAACATATTTAATTTGGTTTTGGGTGAAATTTTTGGTCCCCCTATTTTTCTTTTAAAAAACACAAAGTTTTTTTTAAAAATTTTAGGGGAACCCAAATTTTTAATAAATTTTAAGCATTTTTTTATTAAAATTCCCCAAGCATTGGCGTTGGGAACCCCTAAAGGGGGGTTAACTAAACATCCAAGTAAACCCTTTAAAAACCTAAAAACATTTTTTGGGTTTTTTTCCTCCAATTTTTAAAAAAAGAAAAATTATTTTCTTGTACCCCCTTTTCCCCCCCCTTATATTTGAGGAAAATTTTTTTTATGTACCGGGAGGTTTTCCCCTGAAAATTAAAAGAATTTCCATTTGGGGAATTTCCCTTTTCAGGGGAAACCAAAACCCTCCAAACTAAATTTGGGGATGCACCTTTCAATTTCGGAAAAAAATTTTTTAAAAACCAAAATGAACTTAAAAATTTCAAGAAAGGGAAAAACAACTTGCACACCCCATTTAAAATAAGTCTAAAATTTTAAATTTTTACCCCCCCCACCATGAAAAAAAAGGAAAGGGAATTAAAAATTTGGTAACCAAACAGAGTACAGAAAGCCAAAATTTTAACCCTCCAAAAAAACAACCCAAAGGGCAATTTGCAGGTACCCGGACACCCAATTGTACCCAACAACAGTATGGGACTTTTTTCAGGCACCTATTTTCCCCTCTCCAAAAAACCCCAAAGTTTATTTGGTGGGTTGTTTGGGGGCCGGGTCCACTGGGGTTTTTCCACCCTTTCCAAATATACTTGTGTGTAGGTTTTTGGGGAAACCAAACCTTTTTATAATAAAAAGGCTAAAAACTGCCCAAGTTTAGCCAGGGGAATGCCCCAAAAGGCCCTGAGTAAAAAAACTGAAAAAAGCAAAATTTATATCATTTGGGAAAATTTTTGGACCCCCAAAAATTTGGAAAAAGGTGTTTTGCTTCTCCCTAAAACAAAAACCATGATTTTCTAGGATACCGCATTTTCCCTTTTTTGGAAACTGTTTCCAAATATAAGTCCCTTTTATCAAGGGGCCCCAAACATCACCTCCCCGGAACAGGGCAAAAAACATGCAAACCAATCCGTTTTAAATCCAAACCCCCGGGGCCCAACCCCTTTAAAAAATTTGGAAATTTTGCAGGGGACTGGGGACCTGGGTTTCGGGCCCCAAGGAGGGGGCATCCCTATCGGGCTAATAAATACCATTTTTCACCTTTTTAAATTCCTGGAAACCCTTCCAAAGTGTGTCCAACCCCGGGAACCAAACCCCAGGGGGTTCCAATAATGCACTTTTATTAATTTCCAACCAGAAAACTTAAAAAACGGGGGTTGCCCCCAACCTAAACCATCCCAAAAGGTTCCCTCCTTTTTCTTATCCGGGAAAAATTGGGGTTTTTTTCCCAACCAAACCCCCTTAAAAAGGGGTTTAACCCCCCAAAACCAAAATTTCTTTTCCAACCCCTTTTGCCCCAATTGTTTTAAAAATTTCTAAACTACCCCTGGACCCAAACCTTAAACCAACCCCTGGGGACCCAAATTTAGTTTTTTTGGTTTTAAAAAAAAGGTTTGAACCCGGGGCCCAAACACCGGTCAAACACCTCAGGGTCATGGAACTTTCCCGGGAACCCACATGTCCCCCTTTAAAACCATGTTTAAAATTTTCCCCAAACCCCATCTTCTTAAAACAGAATTTTGGGTTGAATTTTAAATTTGAAATTTGGGGGAAATAATTAGGCTCTGCCCTTAAAAATTGCTTTTTGAAACCTAAAAACCCAAGGATCATGCAATCCAAAAAACGCTACCAAAAAGGGAAAGAAAACCCTTGGGAAAATTTCCCATATTTTTGCCCCGGGGTAAACTTTTAAAAAAGCCATTTTAAAACCCCCAAAATTTTTAAAGCCCGGGCCCAGTTTCAAAAGGAAGGACCTTCTAAAATCCAAACATTTTTTAAACCAAAACCCCAACTTTAAAAAGACAACCCAAAGATTTAAATAATTCCCCCAAGGGTTCTTCCCCAAAAATTTGGGTTTGATTTACGGGGCCCACCAATGGCAATTAAAGACCCACTTTAAAAAAAATTTTTTCCCAGAAAAATTTTCAGGGGCCTTTTTAATCTCAAAAGGGTTTCTCTATACAAAAGGGGTCAAACCAAAAATTTCACTCAAAGGTAAAAACCCACCTCTCAAAGGCCAACCAATCCAGGGGGACCGGAACCAACATCTGAAATTTTTTAAAAACCCACGGGGTTTGGAAACGGGCAAAACCAAAGGGGGGGTTACCCATTTAAACATACCTTCAGGTTTTGTTTGACGGAAAAGGTACACAAAAATTTTTTTCCCAAATCCACAAGGGGAAAAAAAATGGAACAAAAGGCTTTAGTGACTTTTTGGCCTGCAAAGGTTTTTGGAACTTCTCTTTGGGAATTAAAAACAAAAAATTTTGGTTATTCAAACCCCTTTTTGGGGACCCCAACCCTTTCGGGTTTAAGGGAAAAACCAAAACATGTTATTTATAGATTTCCTTTGAAACGGGGAAATGGACAAGGGAGGGCAAAAGGGCCAAAACCAAAAGGAAATTTGGGGTTTTAAAATTTTCACGGGAATTTATAATAAACTCCCCTTAAACCCCGGGGTTAAAAATTTTTTTCCCCAAAGGGTTTTTAATTTTCCAATTGTGGAACCCAAAGAAAAGTAGCAGGAATCAAATCCACTTCAGAAAGTAAAAAAGGAGTACCACATTATTGGGGCCCTTTTTCCTTTTGGGAATCCAAATCTTTGTAAGGGGTTGCGGGGATAATGAAATTAAGAACCATAAATTAAAACTAAATTTGTTTTTGGAAAAACCCAAAGGGGCCCCTGGAAAAGGAGGGCCCTTTCAAACCCCAATTGGCCCCCCAAAGGCCAACCAAAAGGGAAAAATTGTCCCCCTTTGGAAAAATTTAAGTTTAAAAAAAGGGGGAGTTCCTTAAAAACCCCAAATTTGTTTTAAACCCCCTTTTTTTACCCAGGTAAAAAGGAGTCTTAAAAATTTGAAAAACTCCCACAAAGTAAAAATTTTCCCCCTATTTTGGCCCCTTATCATGGGTTTCTATCGGGGGAAAAGGGGTTTCATTTTCCCCCATTCAATGGGGAAACCTTTATGGTTAACCCCTTGGATGTTTCCCGGGATCTCCCAATTGGAAGGCCCCAAAATTTTAATTTTCAAAAAAAGGTTTTGGGGCCTGGAAAAGGGGGAAAGACCTTCCCAAAAACTTTTTTTAAATTATCTTTTTAAAAAACCCAAAGGGGTTGTGCCTAACATAAACAGGGGAAAACCCAGGTTTTGGGAATTTTTAAAAGAAAAATTTGGCTAACATTGGGGATTCCCCCCTTGGGGCAAAAATAAACCCGAAAAATGGGCCAAAAAGGGACCTGTAGGCCTTATTTTTGGGAATTTGTTTTATCAAACAAAGGCTCCCCCCATTAGCATTTTTTAAAAAGGAAAAAATCTTGGAATGATTGGATGGGAAAGGAACCCCGGGGGAAAACCATTTCGGGTCTGTTTTGACGGGGACTTTTCTTTGAAAACCAAGCCTTTTGGTTTGGGCTTTAAAAAATGGGGCCCTTTAGGGCAATTTTTTGCCTAAGTTTTTTCTAAACCCCAAAAATTTTAAATTTTTTAGGCTGGTTTTAAAAAGGGGCTCTTGGTTGTGAAGGCAAACGGCCCCCCTTAAGGGTTTTTTTGGGACCTGAGGGTCTAAATTTACCCCATAAAAATTTAGGTTGTATATGGGGACATTTTTAAAAAAATATAAAATTTTAATTGTCCTATTTTAAAATTCCCCAAAAATTTATGTAGACATATTGTATATATATATATATATATATATATATATATATATATATATATATATAAACACATATATACATCATATGTATCTAGACATATATATATATATATATATATATATATATATATATATATATATATATATATATATATATATATATATATATATATATATATATATATATATATATATATATATATATATATATATATATATATATATATATATAGATAGATATATGCATATCTCTACATATATACAAACACACACATATATGTATTTAAATACATGTTCCCTACATTACCACCACAGTGCTGCATGCTGTGTGCGATGGAACAGAACACATAGCAATACACACAGATATATACAGATGTCAGTGTGTGCAACATGGATGGGTATGTCACATGTGAACCCCTTGTTACATCACATTGCCTTGTATGTGAAGTAGGGAATGGGAATATGGGGAAGTATGGCAGGTATAGTTGTGGAGATGGTCCAGGTTGGTAGATATAGAGGACAGCCTACAGGAGAGGTATATGACACATGTGGTGGGCAAACAACCTGGATGGTGTGTGTGGTTTGCGATGTGGAACCCACATGGGCACCAATATGAGCGTAATGGGAACAAGCCTCCGACCCACTGCTACTCATAACAGCAGTCCACGTCCCAAAGGTGCCTGGCCTGGAGGCTCAGCAGGAGGAGAATGTAGACCCTGTGAATGTGTACTGGGTGACTCAAAGTGATTTAGCACATCCCACATGTGTCTGTGGAACCCGCTATGGAACAGACCTTGGACCTGACCTCAGGGGACAAGATCATGTCTGTATTTCTGCCCCAGGGGAGGGACAACATTCCCTGAGGTGGTTCCATCTGAAAGTAGTGCTGGACCAGTACATGAGGAGGTCCCAGCATGGGTCCCACATGTGATGTGGCCTGGTAACATGGGCAGATGAGTTTGGAGAGGTTTTTCTGCTGGCAAATATTCCTAAACATGCTATTGTGTCACTGTTATAGAGCATATGTGGGTAGTAATAGTCTACACAATACCAGAACATGTCCAACAGCATGCATAGATATCCCCAATAACACAGAATGTCAGATGTGCAGCAATCATATAGCAAGCATGCCACATGCATATATAGAACCATAGTGGCCCTGACAATAGCATGCAGGTGAATAGTCTGTAACAGGCCAGCAATTATAGTGTCCACACAGGGAACTTGGCTGCAAACATATAGCACAAAGTGTGGTACAATATCTGTCCCACTGGTAGGTAAGCTGTAGTCATACCTATTGAGTTGTATGTACACTTTGTTGTCACTGACGTGGTGGTGGGGTGACAGAGATGTGTATTAAGAACTGTGGTAACCTTGCTGTATGAGTTGCTCAGACCTGTTTCCATCTTTATGTCTTTCAGGCAAGATGTCACATGGATGGCTTCCTGCTTACTCAGCTACCGAGAATAAAATAGTGCTAAACTACCTAATCAAGCACTTCCCTGTCCTGTTTGGCTGAGCTGCCTATGAGCAGCAGGAGTGAACCGCCCTGTGGAATGAACTAGTCCACAGGTTCACTGATGTCTGACTGCACAACCGCAGTTATGAGCAAGTCCAACATCATTATCCTGACCTGCTTCACAATGCCTGTCAGCGTGCTGCTGCAGTCCGGGAGGATCACCTTGCAACAGCGGGGCCATGCCATCCATCTCCCCGATACATGTTGAGGAGCTCCTTGTGAGCCTCGTGGCTCCTGCCCGTCTGCGCACAACTAACAACTGCCAGACACCATTGTGGAGGTGGGTGATACCCACACCGGCTGAGGAGCTGCAGGTAAGGCCACAGAGCACATAAGTAGACCACTGTTGAGTATGCATCTGCATCTGTACAGGTAGATCATACATATCTGACATGTCATAGATATAGTTTGTTGCTGCATAGTAGTAATAAAGAGATGTGCAAATGTGGTAGTATTGTGGACATGTACTGTTGATGTACTGTAATGTTGCACCCACCCTGTAGCAATGCCACATGTGTGGCCACTGACTTCGCATCTCTCACCCTCTTATATAGGTCCTTCTGGTATACCACCAAGTCAGCAGCCTGTAGCTGTTGAGTATGGTTTATGCTGATGCTTGCCAATACACCGGGCATGTAATGGCTATAGTATATTCCATGCACACATCTAACACACCTACCCAGAATGCATGCTGTACATGTACATGTATTGTTGCTGTTAAATGCACCGCATCACCGTGGTGACCATGATGGAGTATTGGAAAGGTATGTCAGACATCTGCAACATAACTAACATCCTGTCATTGTGGAATGTATCCACAGGGAGTAACATAATGGTGGGAGACATGGCCTATAGTAGGGACGTGTGAATCATCACCCGTATACAGTGCAACAACAGTGTATACACCAGTAGTACAATGGCAACTATTACTGAGTTACACTATGGAATTACGTATTACTGTGGTCCACATTATCAGCTGGGACTAGGCTGTAATATGTGGTCTTCAGTGTATGGGACACTGCAAGCTGACACATGTGTAGGCGTTACTTGTCAAGCATCTGCAAAACGGCTGAAGGTGGGGGTGTCAGCATGAGACACCAGTGCACTGCAGCAGAGATCCTAAGGATGCTAAGAATGGCTGTATCTGCTCACAGTCAGGTTCAGGAACTGTGGCAGACATAACCCTACCCCCCACAGCAATAGTGACGGCAGTGTGTGAACACCAAGGGATGTGCACATGAGTAGATTTTGCAATCATGCAGATTTGGGGGACATGTGTAGGGCAGACTGAGCATACACTGGCAAATGCAGATGGCCCATGCTAGTATACCCCTGCCAGGAGTAGTGACTGCTGTAGTACACATAACAATAGCTGCAACAAGCCTTCATGATAAGGGTGTGCTTACATATGCACACACAGAGTGCATGCATCATGGTCAGCATCTGCACACCTAACTCATTCTGTAGACACTGCATGTGAATGTACAGGACATATGTCACATATTGGGCTCATGTACTGTTAAAATATGCAGTGATGTGGACCCATGGCAGATCAAGGAAGGGTGTGTCATATCAATAACGGTGTATACACTCCCCATAGCCATGGTATGCTCTGACAGTTGTCAGTGTAATAGTATTGGATTGGGCATACATGGTTCCCTGATGTTGAGATCTGTAAACCAGACATCAGGCATTCATAAATGACATCTGTCCACATATCATCCTGGGTATGTGTTGCTGAAAAACATATGGGCTGTGAGCGTTAGAGCTGACATAACTGACACAGTACTACACATTCAGCAATGGGTTGTACACCTGTGAGGTTAGCCGCACAGTACATGGCAGGGTGCAGAACAGGTGTGCAGCAATACTGTGTACATGGGTGAAGTGGTATCCAGGGGAAGGGGCATCACCTACTAACACAGCACATACATCACACACATGTATACTGTTGCTAGCATGGATTAATTATAGCTGCACTGCATGCTGTTGTGTACCATATGTTATGCATGTTGACAGATGGGTAATAGGAGGACTGTGTGTACTGTCATTGTGCAACCTCACCTGTATGTGTATGTTGGTAGGTGGTTATTTTGTCTGTAGGGTCACCTTGGTGAAGTGGAGGGAGGTTGATGCATGTAGGATGTATGTGTGCATGTGTGTGTGTTTGTGTGTGTGTCCATGTATGCGCATGTGTGATTGTGGGTTTGTTCATACAGCAGTATTTCCCTTTGGGATTGTGCAGTAAATGGACATGGACTGACACATGATACACCAGGAATACTTGTCATGTATGCAATCACAGGAAAGCTGATAGTATAATAAGGTCTGTAGCATGGAACATGCACTGGGAGGGAAGGTAGACACCAGGTATACCCTAAATGTCACATTCAGCAGAGAGGTGACTGACAACCCACGTATGCAGTACTACAGATGCATTGGGGAATTACGAGACAGCACCAGGGAGTGTATCCATATATTACAGTTGTCACATGATAGGTTGATTGTGCAGAATATCTGGCATGTACTGAGCAATACTTAAACATGACACTCCAGTGCATGATATTATGGAGTGAACATAGTAGCCCTTCACATATAGAGGCCATGCACATAATGTCTGGACATACACAGGGTGAACACTGAATGACAGCAATGAGGTCATGTAAAACCATTCCACTAAGTTCAGGGAGGTACTGGAGTAACAGGTCTTGTATTGTAATCACTTGTCCAGGCATTTAGAGCAATGATACATTAATGAGTGGTATTAATGAGTGTATGTTACCAACTGTGATGCAGGATGGAGAACAAATAGGAATAAATGTGAGACTGTCTGTAAAATCACGGAGAGGTAGGTATTAAGGTGGTGTTTGTGTGTGTGTGTGTGTGTGTGTGTGTGTGTGTGTGTGTGTGTGTGTGTGTGTGTGTGTGTGTGCGTGTGTGTGTGTGTGTGTGTACTGTTATGTAATGCTGTACAGGTCTTAAAGTGTGTTTCTTGTTTTCTCCCACAGTTGGCGAGGTGGATCAGGGTCCCTCCTGCATGCAATCTAATGTTGGTGTCCATACAAACACTGAAGATGATGATAGTACTAATGAGGCACAGGTGGAGTTGTCAGGAGCCGAAACAGCACCATCATTTGACACCCCCATTTTAGCCACCCCAACTCTGCACACAGTTTCAGTGCCTATACATACCCCATCACCAGTGGTCATAGTGGAGGGACAGTTGGCATTTGTTGGCAGTGCTGATCACAGCAGGCATAGCCGGATGTCCTGCAGGGCACCACATAGGCAGATATGCCAGGATGCTTGTGGTAGGGCCACTGGTCACCATGCCACTGGCAGATGCACCACAACTGGTACCACCAGGTGCATGTTTCAGGCTGTCATGGTGGTGCAGGCACATATGGAATGTTACACTAGACAGGGCCTGAGGCTGCAGAAGGGCTGCTCTCACATCTGCAAGCAACAACTTCCATGAACTGTCTGGTTCCATTCGTGCTTATACCGAGCTCATGGATAGAGAGTTTGGTGAGATGATGGCCCTCACTGACCGTGGTTTTTCCGTGCTTGAACATGTGGTGAGAGTGCGGTGACAGCTGCGTGGATGTAGGCCAGAAACAGCAACAGCTGGCAGTCAAGGTGGATGTGCTCGGGACACCAAGGGGCTCCAATAGTGGCAGTACCAGCCCTGGCAATGTGGGGGGGGGTGCTGTCCACACCACACCACAGCAGGCCATAAGCACATTTCCCTGGCCAGTCCTAGGAGGGACCTGGTTCCAGTGGGCATCTGTCATCATCAGGGGAGAGTAGCACATCGAGGCCTGTACCTGGACATGCCCATGGAACCCCTGGCAGGCACAGTCCATGTGTCCGTGGTCAGAGGCAGTGAGTTGCACACCTTGCCAGGTATGGTCTGCAGCTGTCCATAAACACCTGTGTAGGGCAGCCACATGGCAGAACTGTGTGCATGCATACCCACTCACTATACGAAAACACATAGGGCAACCCCATACCTACACACACCACATTACCACACCCAGTTCACCTCATTACATCCCTCACCCATGCACATGGTGTCAAATGTATGGCCCACCCTCATCCTCTGGCAAACCAACAACACAGCCTGTACATATGATGATACCTGTGCCACAACCCTGTCATCCATAACATCGATGCAGGAACAGGCTAATATGGTTCTGATGCACATGGTGACTGTACTAAATTGTACCAAAGTACTGCAGTGTAACATGTTGTCAGGAGTAAAGTTTAATGCATACATGTCAGGTAGTGTAGCTGTCCACCAATGATGCATTATAGCTGTTAGTAACACTTGTTGAGTGTGGTCTCCATAATGTTATCCATTTGTGTTGCAGGTGTACATATGTCAGCATGAGGATGGTCTGTAGTCATATTCCACAAGGGGTATGGCACTGTGGTGACACCATGGCTGTGACATATCTGGGGTACAGATGAACACATGTCACAGGTTTGTATAACAGCTATTGCCTGTCCACATGGACACGTGATCCACTGAGACATGTATAATCTGCAACCTGATCTAGACCCATCCACATACATGCACACACTTACTTGGCAACACACTGGAACTAGACCCCTGCTTAGGTATGTAGTGCTACTGAAGTGTGTGGCTTTCATTGCATACACTCACAGTGTTTAGGCTGAGGTGTGTTCCAGGTTACATGTTACATGCAGAACATCCCCAGACATGTACAGTTTGCTAATGAGGGATGTAATAGGTGTATATGGACAATACATAGTGTGACATACCTTCATATACGCATTAACAGGCACATAACAGGAAGCACACATGTGAGAGACCTAGGTCTATCGCTGCTAACTAACTTGACAATATGTCCAATGTGTTACAGGTAGGCTGCACACAGCACATGCATAACTGTGCTGCATTGTGATATCAGTTAACTGTATGGTTGATGGTGACAGTGGACACCATAAAGTTTCACATGGGACATATACCGGGTGTACCTTGGTGTAATGACAGTGTACACAGCACCCACATCCCCAGTGGATATTGTACTCCCTGAAACCCATGATGACACTCTGACATACCCACCATCACACAGTGCCCACAACTGTGATACAACCCATTGTATATCCCAATAGTGGTACTTCAGGGATGTGCATCTAATGCACATGCCACAGGCATAGTATGGTGTTGAATTCTCATGCCTCACCTATGGGCAGCAACAACACTAGCTGTACTACTGTGTGACAATGGGTATTGTAATAGGAGTATGTGGCCTTGGAATGCTGTACCCTACAGATATATGGACATGCACACATAAACACACTTGCCAGAACTCAATGTGTATCCCATGCCTATCGACCCATTTGTACAGCAGTGTTGTGCTGGTACTGCAAGATTTGTGTATCCGATATGAATAGGAGCGTAACAGGGTACATGTAATGTCCTATACAGCAGCAGCCACAACTGATTATGGCAATGGGTGTTGCAGTGGTTTGGAAGGCCCTCATGGAATTCCCAAGTACAGGTGTGCTAACACACAGACATTGCTATCCTCAGTAATGCACACGTATACATGTGTCAGTACTGGGGTGCATCGCTGCAGGTGATCATAGCTGTGTACCTTGCTATTGCCCATGGAGAGATGGGTTGTGTAGGGGATGTGTGTGCAGTGGTATCCTGCCACCTGCCATGTGGCAGCAGGCAAACTATTGACAGACACCACTGTGGTGATCCTCAGGGTGAGAGTGGCATGCATCAGACAATCCTCTGGGTGCCTCCTGCACATGGTCACTGAGGTGATCAGGTTGACATGTATGCAGCATGTATTACAACACATGTTTAGTGTCTGTAAGGGAGACCTGTACCCAAGCATGTTCTGTTGACTGTGGTAGTGTAGTGGAGGAACTCATGGCATGTGGTGCATACATGTTGTCTCCTATATATGCCAGTTCTTACACAGATGGGCAGGCATGTCAGTGTCAATAAAGCATAGGTTGTCTGTACATATCCCAGCTGGATACCTGCCATCTGCACATCTGTACAGGGACTGACAGTCATCAGCTTAGCAAGTAACTATGCAGTAGGATGAATGTGTTGACAGATAGATTTTTGACAACAATAAGTATGCCATAACTACATGTTGGAAGCCCTCACTAACAAGTGCTGTACAGATGGTAATCTACAATTACATTCCACATGTCGGATCATTATCCAGTAGGGGATATTTATACTGTGAAACAGCTCACACACCAGGGACACAAAAGGGAGGCCTCAGAGTCCAGATATACCTGCAGGTGTGCCTGTTGTCAGTACTACATTTAGCACTCTGCTTTTGCCTGGGAAAGCACTGTCAACAGTAGTACTGCCATGATACACTACATGCCAGTGTGACAGCACGTACCCTGGGCTGCTACCCCTGTATGAAACACATTCACATGGATAACAGTGCTGTACAGGCATTATATACTTATGTGTCCCAGACATGACACTCACACCCCTTGCTACTGTAATAACAGCACATAGGTGCATATATTGTACATAACATTACATACACTTATTACAGATGTCATTACTCTACTATGTTATCGGACTGGGTGGTGAGAACTGGTTGCCAGGGCTAAGCCATGCTTAGCAGGTATCAACATTGCTCCAATATAACAGCTAAACTGAGTTGCACACTGGTGAGTGAAGCCTACACTGTGTAAGCGCTCGTATGTTTACCCGTAGCTTAGCACTGCTTAGCTTTGTGCAAACCCAAGCAAGCATGCTTAAGTCTGCTCAAAACTGCTTATCCACTCTGCATCCAACAGCCTTGTTCTGCCCAGCAACAAAATGAACAGCCCTTTCACCCAGGATGCTGTACACTATAGTCACAACACTTAACCACTACGCCATGACCACTGTGAAGACAGCTACTGTTTTTCCAATATATTTGTCAATACACATATTGATTAGTATCGAACAATTGCCTTTACTTCCACAATTGTGTAGTACTTTTTATTAATATGACTGTTGCATTACATATGTCGTTTTATGATAATGTATATATATCAGATACATATGGTGAGATACATCTGGGAAGGTATACACAACTGTAATGTTTACACATGACAAAAATATGGATATATACATATACATATGTTGATATATGTCTACATGTACATACACATGTATATTCATACATATGTCTTCATACACATCTGTATAGTGCATCATACATATGGCCATGTGTAGATCTCTTTGTATATACATATATATCTATATATGTATATATATATATATATATATATATATATATATATATATATATATATATATATATATAGATATATATATATATAAAGATATATGTATATATAGCTATATATGCATGTACATCCTATGTGTACAGATATGCCTATTTATGTAGATATATATGTAGATATCTATAACTATATGTGCATGCATATCTATTCTGTTATACCTATTACAGTCAATATATATGTAGATATCCATAAGTATATGTTTGCATGTGTCTATATCTGTGTATGTGTAGACATATATTGCTGTGTATATGTATATATTTGAGTGTTTATATGTATATATATAAATATATATATATATATATATATATATATATATATATATATATATATATATATATATATATATATATATATATATATATATATATATATATATGTATGTACATAAATATATCTATCTATCTATGTCGATATGTATATGTGTATATATCTGTATACATATATGGATAATTATATGTACATATATGTTCACCATATGTCCAGGTCATGGGGTGGAGTCCTACCTCAGACCCAATAGTCACAACCTCTTAGTGTCAGGTATGTATTGCAGGTATATATGAAGACTGTTGCTACTGTAATAGGGGTTGTCTTAACAGACATTTTGTGTGTGAGAGGTCACATATGCTTTTAACATGCTCATCATTAGCTACTGACAGACATCCTAAGGACATCATAGTACAGTACCACTGCTTGCACAGTAATGATGCTGTGGACTACAGCAAAGATATGGCCAATAAATGTGGACAGTCTGACACAGTCTGGTCAGTCCAGAGGTATACACAGAACCCCTTAGACCAAGCCTGGCAATGTGGATGTTAGCAACCATGTAGATGGGTATATCACGTAAATACTGGAATACATATGCCCACATAGGTTAATGCATTCACACACTCCTGTCTGTCCTGACACATAATAACCGCTTGTGCAGAGGAGATATGGCCACATACTACCCACTAGTTAGTGACATACATCTGTACTGCATACCACTGCTTTGTCAGATATACATGACAGTTATGGTGTCCTGGCAGCAGTACATCTGAGAAATATCTGGACATAACATCACACTGGGTAAGCACACTAAGCTGCTAGGCATGTAACAAAGCACTGTGCAAACTGCAGGCAGACTGCCACAATACTGGCCTACATTTCTTATGGGAGAATGCACATGTACCTGCAAATATAGCAGGTTCTACAGGCATGTCACAGCACAAAGTAACAGGCACCTGTGTGAAAGTGCCTACCCACAACAAATGTGAACACAGCCACAGACACATATAGTAAGCTAGCTTAATATTACAGTATATGGACTGTCTGATCAACACCATCCTCATATGTGCCACACACACAGTAACCCTACATATACTGGGCCACTACACAGTGTGGTCCGATGCCTGTCTGTGGTATGGATCATGTGTGTGTTTGGCCTTACAGATATGTAAGCCAATAGGGTACCATACACTGGAGCAGCATGTAACATCAGATAGAACAGGACCAAGAACAATGACATCTACCACAGTCTGTACACAGGCCAAGGTACATATTCACAATACACACACTGTTGACAATCACCATAAGTGCACAGACCTCAGTACTGTACACACAACCACAGAATGCCCAGGTTATGTCCTCAAATATGACCCCTACTATACATAACATGTGTAGCAGTCTGATATCTTACTGGCTTGTTATCAGATATGATGTCAATAAATAATGGTGTACAGAACATATGCACCTCTTACTGCATGACATATGCACAAAGTTTGACAGAGTTGTGGCTGGAGGCACAAACACAGGACCAATATTGAGATGTTGCTGTGATAACCCCATACATTTACTGTTGTAACAGGGTTTGTTGTGACATATGTCCTATGAGGGGATATGAAGTCGGTAACTCTCATGGCTGTCACCATGTACTGACTGCAATCCTCACACTATGCTTCTGCAGTTCTCAGATAGGTGTTCTGTGAGTAACACAAGAAACAAAAGGCACCACACACTGCCCGGTCTGTAGATGACCCTACAGGTGGGGGTTTCCTCAGAAACATAGCACTGTCATGACAGGTATTAAAACATGTAGACCAGCCATATCCACACACACCCTGTTAAACTGACATTACTCCAAATGCAGAATAGCAACACTTACATTCTGTAATCATGTCAAGCACACCCCCTCATGTGTTGTTTGCCTGTTTCCACAGTGTATGATGTTAGAGGCAAATCCCAAATTCATCTGTGATACTGTTTGCCAAACACCAGATCTAGGTCCTGCTCACAGTAAATGAAAAGGCCCAACACCAACATGATGTTCCTCTATATTGGACTGTGTTTCAATGCAATTGGCTATGGTAATGTTACCACAGCTGCTCCACATGCAATCAGCTAGAGGAGGGCTGCAATTCATGCAGAGGTCATCAGCTGATCATGAGCATCACTTACAAAACAAACTGCTGCCTAAGCAAAGCAGATGTAGCTCTCCACATCCACCAGACAGGGAGTGAGAGAGACAGACAGACACAAAGTAAGTCAGGGAGGTGGTGGGAGAGTAAAACCTGATCATGTTTGTGTCATACACCTACCAGTATAAGGTTTTAAACCCCTGACTGACTATGTATTGCTATCAAATGTCTATGCAGTTATTGCATGCGCCACATAGTTTGCATGTTGAAGAGCTGTCCAAATGTATATGTGATGGTGAGTGACATCTGCAACAGTGATATGGTAGCTATACGGTAGGTGTAGTACACGTGCCTGACCACATGAAAAGGTGTCAGTGTCAACACAGCTGCACCCCCTCAGGGACTCACACATATTGACACACTTGGCAGGGTCAGGAATACACTTCCTAACTAGTTAGTTTGCCACAATACAGTAATTTGCAGGTATCACATGCACCACAGAGGTTAACTGGAGGTTATGTGGGCAAAGGGTATGTGAAGGTGTCTGACATCAGACAGCATGCTTCAGTATGCCAGTGGGAGTTGTAGTGAGTGTGAATGTGGTCAAAAGCATCATACACCACACACACAGACAGAGGGTGACCGTACTGAAATGCATGCGTGCATTGCTTCACAGGTGTGTAGTGGTTGACTGTCCCAGAAGGTTATACAAGGCTAGGTGAAGGGTATACCTTGGCATCAGGCCACATGACAATGGTCTGCAGTGTGGCTCAGGGGTGTAGTGTCTGGCATGGCCCACAAAGGTGGGTATTGTATCCACCATCCAGTCACTTGGGTAACTATTGTGTGTGGCCATTGCTGTGCAATGATTGCCATGTATGTGTTCTTTAGTCCATGACATGGACACTGTCTGGGATGTGCACATGTCCCACATGCATGTACAGTGACATGTGGAACTGTACCTGGGGTGTCTGGCTCATGTTTTGTACACATAGTGTTATTATCAGATTTGCCAGTCCTGGCCTCATGTGGCAGGAACTGATAATAGACAGCAGGTTGACCCTGCACCTACATTGATAGCATGATACAGGTATTCCCTGGTGTCAGTGGCATCTGTCCATACAGGGTATGTGTTTAAGGCATGGTATGTCGTTTGTGGGTCACATTTGATGGCACCACAGGTGTTGCAGGTGTTCAGTGGGAACATAGTGAAGGCACACTGTCTACATGTACGTGCCTATTGTACTGATGAACAGGCTGCTATGCCCTCTGTAGTCCACTGCAATCACACCATGGTTACTATCTGTGGGCAATATGCAGGGTACTACCAACATAGTGGCTGTTGCCTAGGGAAGTGTGTTTGTGTATGAGACATGGGTTGAGAGTGTTCCCTGGGTAATATAAGGGTTGCTAACTTTGTTCACCAGGCCTTCATGTCACATGTAGGGGTATGGATTGGCACCCCAGCATCTAGGCTATTTCACATCTGTTATCCTTGTAAGGGGACATTGTGACATATAATAGGGCCACCATATAAGACATTTTCAAAACCCACTCCACAGTGAGTCCAGTTGTTACACACTCACAGCCACCTCCACATAGGATAGAAACACACACATACACACACACACACACACACACACACACACACACACACACACACACACACACAAAATTGGCATGTCTGGGATTAGAACCCCTACCTAACTAGTTTATCAGACTACAGAATTATGCAGATATAGGGCGCACCATGGAGATTACAGGAGTACTTCTTCCCCAAGGTGTATTTCACTAGGAATTACATCAACAGGCTTGCCAAAGAAGGTCAATTGAGGTTTTAGTGACTGTGAATGGCCTCAAAAGTATTGCACCCTACACAGACAAAGAAACACACACACAAACATCCACACTTGTCATGTGGAGGACTAGAACCTCTACCAAAGTACTATATCAAACTAGATCATTACACTGTTATTGGACCGACCATGGAGTTACTGGGCTACTCTTTTCCCAAAGGTGTATTTCACTGGGAATGACATCGGCAGGCTTGCCAAAATAGGGCAATAGAGTTTGTAATGACTGTGAATGGCCTCAAAAGCAGTGCACCTTACACAGACAAAGAAACACACACACAAACATCCACACTTGCCATGTGTGGGAAGAGAACCTCTACCAGATAACTATATCACACTACAGCATTACGCTATTATAGGACACACAATGGGGATTAGTGAGCTATTATTTTCCCAAAGGTGTATTTCACTGGGAATCACATCGGCAGGCTTGTCAAAGTAGAGGCGATGGAGGTTGTAGTGACTGTGAATGGCCTCAAAAGCATTGCACCCTACACAGAAAAGAAACACAAACATCCACACTTGCCATGTGTGGGAATAAAACCCCTGCTAAAGTACTATATCACACTACAGCATTACACAGTTATAGGATGCACCACGGAGATTACTGGGCTACTCTCTTCTCAAAGTTGTATTTCAAAGTGAATGACATCAGCAGCCTTGCTAAAATAGGGCATTTGAACTGTAGTGAGTGTGACTAGCCTAAAAGCAGTGCTCCCTACACAGACAGAGACACACACACACACAAACACATGCAGTTGCCATGTCTGGGACTAGAACTCCTAACTAACTTGTTTAACACGCTACAGCATTATGCAATTCTAGGACATGCCTCCGAGATTACTGGGCTACTTCTTTCCCAAAGGTGTATTTCAAAGTGAATGACATCAGCAGCCTTGCCAAAGTTGGACATTTAAATTGTAGTCAGTGTGACTAGCCTAAAAAGCTTTGCTCCCTACACAGACAGAGAGACACACACAAACACATTTGCCATGTCTGGGATTAGAACTCCTATCTCACTAGTTTATCACACTACAACATTACACAGTTATAGATCAAACCACAGAGATTACTGGGATACTCCTTTCCCAAAAGTGTATTTCAAAGTGAATAACATCAACAGCCTTGCCAAAGTAGGGCATTTGAATTGTAGTGAGTGTGACTAGCCTAAAAAGCATTGCTCCCTACACAGAGAGAAAGAGATACACATACAAACACCATGTTTGGGATTAGAACTCCTACCTAACTAGTTTATCACACTACGACATTACACAGTTATAGGACGCACTACAGACATAACAAGGCTACTCTTTTCCCAAAGGTGTATTTCAAAGTGAATGACATCAGCAGCCTTGCCAAAATAGGGCATTTGAATTGTGGTGAGTGTGACTAGCCTAAAAAGCATTGCTCTCTACACAGACAAAGACACAGACACACACAAACACACACACACACAGAGATGATATGTTTGGGATTAGAATTCCTACCTAATTAGTTGATCACACTACAGCATTACGCAATTATAGGATGTGCCACGGTAATTAGTGGGCTACTCCTTTCCCAAAGGTGCATTTCAAAGTGAATGACATCAGCAGCCTTGCCAAAGTAGGACATTTGAATTTTGTTGAGTGTGACTAGCCTAAAAAGCATTGCTCCCTACACTGACAGAGACACACAAACACACACAGTTGCCATGTCTGGGATTAGAACTCCTACCTAACTTGTTTATCACACTACATTATAGGATGCCACAGAGATTACTAGGCTACTCTTTTTCCAAAGGTGTATTTTAAAGTGAATGACATCAGCAGGTTTGTCATAGTAGGGCTATGGGGAGGGCAGTATGTGTGCATGGGCCATAACCCATTCATCTAGTGGTAGACACACCACATGCAAGCACACACAGGTTTATATTCTGCAGGTGCGTATATACAACTTCTAGATGACTACTGACTTGACTTGTACAGGCATGTTGCACAGCTAGCACTTGCACCACAGAGTCTGTAATGCTGAGGGATACCAGTGGCTAATTTCTACAGTGAGTGACATTTACATACCATCTGGTTGAAACCATTTGGCTGTGTGCTGGGTGGGACAGACCTGTGACGGAAGGCTCTTTGTCACTGTAACTCTCTTCCACACATCTATGTATGTGTACTTTTGGCATATTATAGTGTGTTGTCCTTTGATATATGTGTGTATTCCTATCCAATGTGTGCAAAGCATGACTGGTGCATACTGAGGAGTGTATGCACTAACATCTGCAACTGTCAGATATGTATGGTCCACTGATGTTGCAAGACATGGGCTTCATTTGTTTACATGTGTGAGCATGCTCAGTATGCCCTTTTGTACTGAAAGTGTGAATCCATTCCAGGTACTTTGTACTCCAGTGCAGACCTTTGTGTTCTGCACCTACAGGTAGCAAACTGTTTCTGCAGGATATCTGTAGATCAGTTGGCAATATGGGGTCACACTGTGCAAGAGATAGTGTGTACTGTAGGTGATTGTGTCTGCGCTGCTTCTGCTACATGGTACTGGTGTTAGCAGAGATATTCAGACATGTGTGCTGTTATACACTGTAATGTTTTATGTCCTCAAGTACAGTCAAGTGGACATTTTTGCTCACAGTGATGTCCTGGGGAACACAGGGTGAATGCAGCAGTGTCCAGTATTGTGGTCAAACACCTACATATTCATGGAAAGTTATGCCATTATGGAGGGGGAGCTGCAGACACTTACTGCTGGGTCTATGTATCCAGTTCAGCTCCTTGGTACAGTGCTGCTAGAGGATCCCATACTTGTACATCCATCGACATGACAGTATGCCTTATCTTGCTGTGGCAATACCTCACAGCTGTACAGATTCTCACAGATTACTCAGAGGCAGGGGTCATATTTCAGGGCATTACCCCTATTGAAGTGTATGGCCAGGTTTGTTGCCACCCATTTTTGTGTTTGCAGCCAGGGATAGTATGTGCACACAGCTTTGTGTCGGATCTTCCACTTTCCATGCTGCCCATGCTCACACCCCCTTTATTATTCTATCCTCTTCCATACATTATGCATACATTCTCTGATACTTTCCATATAGTTATCTCCTCATCACAACTGTGTTTTAGTGTTGGTCCACAGTTCATGCAGTATGACATGGTGCACATGTTACTGTGGTTTGTCTACATGGCCTTGCATATGGCTTATGTGGAGTGTGTTATGTTGTTATTTGGGTGTCAATGACATAACATACATTGGCAGTATCGCGTGAGACATGGGCCTTCGCAGAGGTCAGTAGGTCATTTGGTGGTGATGCGGGCCAGCTGTAGCAGGCCGTTGCATTCTGACAGTCCTACAGTCCCAGACTGCCATACAATATATTCCCCTGGGGTGACAGGGTAGGTGTGCTAGGTGATCATGCCAATACTTTCTATCAGTATTGATCAGGTGGTGTGGATACTGGCAAGGTGCTAATTACAGCTAGGGACACACCTGCATGGGACACCTGCACTGCATGCTGCATTCTTTGCTATTGCCAAACACAGTTGGGGTCATATTGTACCCATTCCCAACAGCAGGGATATGACCAGAGGTGCCTGTGGGTGGTGTTTAGGTGAGCTGGGTGCCTGTGTGCTATGGACACTACTTGCATCTGACTCACAGATATGCATGGGGAATTTCAGTTATGCTGGCTTGTGCAGGGACATCAGCCATTTCCCAATACATCAGTCCTATCACCTTTGTGATCTGCAAGTGTTCTGCCAGATGACATCAGTATTCCCTACTACAAGCCCAGATAATGTGATGCATACCTGTATGTACAATTCCAAAGGTGTGTCCATTTCACGGTTACACATTATATACTGTATGTCTGGGGTACTTTTCCCTGTGTACTACCTGTATATCTTGCCCAACAGTCATGCCGTGTCCATCTTTCAGATGGTGACACATATTACCACCATACATTTACAATGGCTTACTGCTAGCATGTGTTATACTGGGGGGAATTGTCTTTGGCACTGCAGTTGTGAGGACTTGTCCCTGTCATCGGCAGTAGTGGGCAATGGCCATCAGGTCAAATCTCAACATGCATACATAATGACCACTCCAACACAATATGAAACACACACCAACCTAACACATGCATACCTGCATATTGTATAAATGCTACAATCTATCCTGCTGCCTTGGCCATCTCAGGTCATCTGTGCTCCACTGGTATTATACCTACACATACATATTACTACATCTCTATATCGGATTGAAGGGGGCACATCTGACTGTTACTACATTTCACATAGGAATGGGGTGGCACACTTGACTGTTACTACATTTCTACTTAGGATTGGAGGCACATCTGACTGTTTCTACATTTCTACACAGGATGGTGGGCACACCTAACTGTTTCTACATTTCTACATAGGAATGGGGCGCACCTGACTGTTTCTACATTTCTACACAGGATTGGGGGCACACCTGACACTTGTTCACATTTACTATGACTGTACTGATATGTCAGGTGCTCCTTTACATCCTGTATTCTAACCTATCATGCTGACTAGAGGCATATCAGTGTACTACAGCTCTTAGGTTTGATTGACCTACATATCAGTTTCTGACTTCACCCTTCATAACTAACATTCCACTGCCTGACCTGCTGTAGTCTGTCTGTGTAGGCAAGGTGGGGGTTACCATTAGCCATCATTCAGAGACCTTAGCACATCCTTTGTTTGTGTTTGTCTACACCTGTCCTGCTGGCTGAGACTGTTGTTGTGTATGTAAACCTCCTGACTGGCATGTGTGGGTCATATGGACACACATGTGAACCAGCAGATTTCCTGCAGTGGGCTTTGTCACCATGTGTAGTACTGTCAACTATGGTGAAACCAGTATTTGTTACAGATCTCATGGTGCCACTATAGGTGTTTACTATCTGCTGGCATCCCATTCAGCCACCCAATTCCCTTACATACTCAAATCCGTACCATAGATACAAGTAACAACAGATACTACTCCATTCAGCAATTGGTAAGGAGAGTGACTTGCCTTGTGGGTGTGCCAGTATGTTGGATGGTGCTGGAGGGCTAATTATGTCAAACACACATAGTACACTCCATATACATGGTTGAGCACAGGTAGTGTCATGTTTGGCATCCCTTTTACTGTATGTGCAAGTCAGAGAGGGGAGTCATTCCTTGGGCTCCCCCTGTGTCAGTGTATGTGCTATGCGTTCCCTCTTTGCCAAGGCCAGGGCATACTGGGCATGCCTTCTTCTACCTACTGGGGCAGGGTCAGTTTGTTCCTCGACTGAGTCACTCTTTGCCAGTGCAGGCCTTGACAACGGTGGGGGCTGTGTGGCCCTGCCCATGCTGTCCCTGCTGCAGCTGTTTCTGCAGGATCATATTGTGTAGCATGGCACATTGGATGACAATTTGAGTACATGTAGCTGGGGTGTACTGCAAGGCTCCACCAGATCTGTCCAGGCACTAGAACCATGACTTGCGCACCCCAAACACACTCTCTATTACAATTCTGATCTGTGCTTGTGCCTCATTATGGAGTTCTTGTTTGGGTGTGGGTGAATTTCTGATAGGTGTCATCAGTCACGGCTCCAGTGCATAACCAGCATCCCCACTAGGTGACCCGTAGGGATGTCCCCACTGGTAAATCCTTGGTACAGCTGCATCAGATGCCAGTTGTGGGAATCGTGATAGTTTCCAGGGCAGCCAGCACACACATTCATTATAATGCCCTGGGCATCTCATGATCTGGCAGTTGATGGAGTGGAAGCCCTTGCGGTTGATGTAGACCCTACCCACTCACCAGTTGCTGCTTTGATGCATAAGTGTGCATGCAGTCTACAGCAACCAATATCTCAGTGTATTCTGCTATTTGGTGGAAGAGATGCATATTGCTGGCCAATGTCTCCACGGATGTTGGGGAAATATCGTGCTCACTGGCATGTGCTGACATGGCATCCAGGAACTGGTGGAGTACCCTGGATGCTGATGCCTGTGAGATCCCATTATATCTCCAGTTGGCCTTTGGAAGGTACCTGTAGCTAGTATTCTTAGGCCTACACAT